>NC_088238.1:27478727-27533727 GCF_036934945.1 Oncorhynchus masou masou
CAACTCAAAACAATTTAGCTGAATCCTCGCTATGCCTTTTTAGATACAAGAAATGAAATAATAGCCAGGCTGCCAAGGATCATTGATCCGGAGCTAGCTGTGAATATTAATGATGTGCCATTACACTGGGATAAATACGCTGCTCAACGGCCACAGACCACTACACACACACACACACGCACGCACGCACGCACGCACGCACACAAACATCCCTCCTCTATCCCTAACGCGAACACACATTCGTCCTCCATCCTTCTCTCTCACTCTGGGCACATTCACACTCCTCCTCTGTGCCACACACACACACAAACCCTGCCATCTCTGTTAGATCAGAGAGCAGTGGGGGGAGACGCTCAAACAGGAGAGCACCCAGAAGAGACCGTCAGGAGAATACAGCTCAGACTTTCCTGCTTCTACGAGGAATTCTCTCCCTGTTTCTCTCTGACTTCCTTCTTTTATGTACGCATTGGGCCGTAGAACAATAGGTGTCAGCAAAAGGAAAGTAGAACTTGAACAATTAGATCAGCATTTTGATGCATGATCCAAAAACACCCCACACAATTCATCCCACACATTCACAACAGAACCTCCTCCTCTGTCTGCCATAGATATGGAACTGATCATAGATCAGATATGGATGCGACAAGCCTTGTCAGCACAGTGGAGATATACTCTGCCAATCTACTTCCCTCTAGCTCTACGGTCTGGTCACAACCATGGCCCAGTAGAGGCTGGTCTATAAACCCATCTGGATGTGTGTGATATAGGGAGGGGAGAGCGGCTATTATGACTGTGTGAGCAGGCCCCAGCCAGGTGGGCGGGGGTATTCGGTCCCCCAGTAAATCATGGGCTGTAAATCATTGGTTCCGCCTGGCACCTTTATTAGAATAGGGGGAGCATTAGGGGGATCGAAACCAGAACACTGGGCAGCCAGGGACTCCTGTTCTCCCAACTCCCCCCTCTCTCGCCCATGTGAGAGAGTGTGTACCCCCTCTGTTTTCTCCTCCCCTCACCCCTTTGTCACATTTTCACTTTTTAATTTCCCCTTGTCAAACCACCCATCTCTCTCTCTCTCTCTCTCTCTCCCTCTCAAGAGACATAGTGCATGATGACTGACATGGTTTATGACTGTGAATGATGATTGACATGGTTTACCATGCTGAACATGTGCCATTCCCAGCTCACCCGAGAATGACTGTTATGATGTTAGGCTTTTTATCTCTCTTCCATTTGTTTTTCTCTTCTCTTTCTTGTTTGTATGTCTGATTTGACGAGAATAGATAGTGATTATTACTGAGGAACAAGACACACTCACACAATGCACACGCACACACAGAGATAAACATGTGTTGCTGTTAAGACTGACTATTGTAGCTGGAAACGGCTGATTTTAAATGGAATATCTACATAGGTGTACAGAGGCCCATTATCAGCAACCATCACTCCTGTTTTCCAATGGCACGTTGTGTTAGCTAATCCAAGTTTATCATTTTAAAAGGCTAATTGATCATTAGAAAACACTTCTGCAATTATGTTAGCACAGCTAACGTAATTGTTTGAGAAACAAATGCCTCACAAGTCTTCAACTGGCAGCTTCATTAAATAGTACCCGCAAAACACCAGTCTCAACGTCAACATTGAAGAGGCAACTCCGGGACACTGGCCTTCTAGACAGAATTCCTCTGTCCAGTGTCTGTGTTCTTTTGCCCATCGTAATCTTTTCTTTTCATTGGCCAGTCTGAGATATGGCTTTTTCTTTGCAACTCTGCCTAGAAGGCCAGAGTCACCTCCTCACTGTTGATGTTGCGACTGGTGTTTTGTGGGTACTATTTAATGTAGCTGCCAGTTGAGGACTTGTGAGGCGTCAGTTTCTCAAACTAGACACTCTAATGTACTTGTCCTCTTGCTCAGTTGTGCACCGGGGCCTCCCACTCCTCTTTCTATTCTGGTTAGAGCCAGTTTGCGCTGTTCTGTGAAGTGAGTAGTACCCAGCTTGTACGAGATCTTCAGTTTCTTGGCAATTTCTCACATGGAATAGCCTTCATTTCTCATAACAAGAATAGACTGATGAGTTTCAGAAGAAATTGATCAGAAAAATTGATCATTAGAAAATTATCAACTTTTATTAGCTAACACATCGTGACATTGAAAAACAGGAGTTATGGTTGCTGATAATGGGCCTCTGTACACCTATGTAGATATTCCATTTAAAAAACAGCCGTTTCCAGCTACAATAGTAATTTACAACATTAACAATGTCTACACTGTATTTCTGATCAATTCTATTTTAATGGACAAAAAATGTGCTTTTCTTTCAAAAACAACGACATTTCGAAGTGACCCCAAACTTTTAAACGTTAGTACACATGTGTATGATAGAATGTGTGTGTGTGTGTGTGTGTGTGTGTGTGTGTGTGTGTGTGTGTGTGTGTGTGTGTGTGTGTGTGTGTGTGTGTGTGTGTGTGTGTGTGTGTGTGTGTGTGTGTGTGTGTGTGTGTGTGTGTGTGTGTGTGCACAAAGAGGTGGGAGATAATGTCAATTCTCAGTAATGAGTTTGCGGCTACAATCGAGATTAGCGGCAGAATGACTTGTTTGAATGCCAAGATCTCACCTGCCTCACTCTCTAGAACTACAATAGAGAGGGGAGGAGGAAGAGAGATGGAGGGAGTGATGGAAGAATGATTAGATTAGTGTAGGATGGAATGGTGGGGTTTGAGCTTTCTCCGCGGGGACCAATTGAAAACGGTTTCTTCTGTCATTACGCTGCCACTGTGAAGCCATTATATTGACAGGAGAGAGGACTGAGTGAGGTGGTGGTGGCAGGGTACCATCCAAAACACACAAACGTATCCACTGTCTCTCCCTCTCTCGTCTTCTTCTCCTCTCCCTCTATCCACATCGACACACCTTCTCTCTCCCCTGTCTATCCCTTCCTCCATCCATTCCCCCTGTATTTTCGGGTACCTCGTGTCTCTCTGTGTTGTGGGGTTCCTCCATCACATAGATAAGAATCAAATCAAATCAAATGTATTTATATAGCCCTTCGTACATCAGCTGATATCTCAAAGTGCTGTACAGAAACCCAGCCTAAAACCCCAAACAGCAAGCAATGTAGGTGTAGAAGCACGGTGGCTAGGAAAAACTCCCTAGAAAGGCCAAAACCTAGGAAGAAACCGAGAGAGGAACCAGGCTATGTGGGGTGGCCAGTCCTCTTCTGGCTGTGCCGGGTGGAGACTATAACAGAACATGGCCAAGATGTTCAAATGTTCATAAATGACCAGCATGGTCGAATAATAATAAGGCAGAACAGTTGAAACTGGAGCAGCAGCACGGTCAGGTGGACTGGGGACAGCAAGGAGTCATCATGTCAGGTAATCCTGGGGCATGGTCCTAGGGCTCAGGTCCTCTGAGAGAGAGAAAGAAAGAGAGAAGGAGAGAATTAGAGAACGCACACTTAGATTCACACAGGACACCGAATAGGACAGGAGAAGTATTCCAGATATAACAAATGACCCTAGCCCCCCGACACATAAACTACTGCAGCATAAATACTGGAGGCTGAGACAGGAGGGGTCAGGAGACACTGTGGCCCCATCCGAGGACACCCCCCGGACAGGGCCAAACAGGAAGGATATAACCCCACCTACTTTGCCAAAGCACAGCCCCCACACCACTAGAAGGATATCTTCAACCACCAACTTACCATCCTGAGACAAGGCTGAGTATAGCCCACAAAGATCTCCGCCATGGCACAACCCAAGGGGGGGCGCGCCAACCCAGACAGGATGACCACATCAGTGAATCAACCCACTCAGGTGACGCACCCCCTCCAGGGATGGCATGAGAGAGCCCCAGTAAGCCAGTGACTCAGCCCCTGTAATAGGGTTAGAGGCAGAGAATCCCAGTGGAAAGAGGGGAACCGGCCAGGCAGAGACAGCAAGGGCGATTCGTTGCTCCAGAGCCTTTCCGTTCACCTTCCCACTCCTGGGCCAGACTCCACTCAATCATATGACCCACTGAAGAGATGAGTCTTCAGTAAAGACTTAAAGGTTGAAACCGAGTTTGCGTCTCTGACATGGGTAGGCAGACCATTCCATAAAAATGGAGCTCTATAGGAGAAAGCCCTGCCTCCAGCTGTTTGCTTAGAAATTCTAGGGACAATTAGGAGGCCTGCGTCTTGTGACCGTAGCGTACGTGTAGGTATGTACGGCAGGACCAAATCAGAGAGATAGGTAGGAGCAAGCCCATGTAATGCTTTGTAGGTTAGCAGTAAAACCTTGAAATCAGCCCTTGCTTTGACAGGAAGCCAGTGTAGGGAGCCTAGCACTGGAGTAATATGATCAAATTTTTTGGTTCTAATCAGGATTCTAGCAGCCGTATTTAGCACTAACTGAAGTTTATTTAGTGCTTTATCCGGGTAGCCGGAAAGCAGAGCATTGCAGTAGTCTAACCTAGAAGTGACAAAAGCATGGATTAATTTTTCTGCATCATTTTTGGACAAAGTTTCTGATTTTTGCAATGTTACGTAGATGGAAAAAAGCTGTCCTTGAAATGGTCTTGATATGTTCTTCAAAAGAGAGATCAGGGTCCAGAGTAACGCCGAGGTCCTTCACAGTTTTATTTGAGACAACTGTACAACCATTAAGATTAATTGTCAGATTCAACAGAAGATCTCTTTGTTTCTTGGGACCTAGAACAAGCATCTCTGTTTTGTCCGAGTCTGTTATCAGAACCTGTTTCAGACATGTCTTCCCCAGGCTGCTACCTGATTGGCTACCACTTTCACAAACTCACATAGAAAAGCAACAAATAGAGAAGGAAACACGGGGAGAGGCATACGGTAGTCAAGGATTTGATTTCTTGTCTGTTATCTCTATGCAGTGCTTGTGTTGGCCCCATCCCTCCTCAGTGGGAGAAAGACTTGCATGCTGCATGTCACAGTGTCTCCTTCATGTGAATTGCGTTGAAGTTACAGCTCTGGCAGAGTTCACACTTCGACCAGGGCATTTTTCACGAGGTAAAATACGCAGGGAGATGACACATTGAAACCTGTACAGTAACCTATTTTTCTACCAGCTGGCAGAGTGAACCCAGGACTGGTACAGCAGGTGTGTGGCATGCTTTATGTGTATGGGTAGTGGGGCACACCAGGCCACGGTCTGTGAGCTAGAGGAAGGAGAGTGGATGCCACTGTTAAACCTGTGTGCGCCCCAGAGTTAATCACCTCTTTTAGGACACATGGGCGCGCGCGTACGCACACTCACACACCTGTATCGTTATCGTGGTTTATTTTGAGCCCAGCTCTGTTTTTCAGAAGTGGTTTTGGATCGTCCCCTATCCCAGCTACAGTATTTATCAAGATCTTGACCCTTTGTCTTGATGCCTTGAATCGAGGATAGGGTAGTGGATAGCTCTGAACAGAGAGAAATCAACCACACTTTCCTATCAATCACTCATCTCCCAGATCACCAACCCCAGTCGTTTTAATTTTTTAACATCTATATTTCCAAAGGGGCTCCCTCTTCTATTATAGCTCTCAGTCTCACTCCTCCCCCCTCCTCTGGCTTCTGGGTTCTGGCTTCTGGCTTCTGGCTTCTGGGTTCTCTCCATCTGAGCTTGCTGACAGACGTGTAAAACGTGTGTAGCCAATGCTGCTGGCTGTGAGTAATGGTGTCTAAACGAGAGGGGCATTTGAAAGGGAAATGGAGCAGCCCTGGGCCATTGATGACTGGAATAATGGGCTATGAGGAATTCATAAATATCAAAAAATATGTCTGCCACCTTTCCACCAGACTCAGCCATTTCCCCTCTATTTTTCTCATTTTCTTCTCTGCTTCCTGAATTTCCCTCTGTTCCTGTGACCGTGGGGGGGGGGGAGGGGGGAGAGATTAATGATAGGAAAAGGAAATGGATTAGGGTCTCGCCGTGCGCCGCTTCCTCTAACGGCGGGCAGGGTTTGTGGACGTCGCCTGCTAGGAGCGCAGCAGCAACGTTGGGAAACGGGTCTGTCGATGGCGTTCCGCTGTGAACAGCATCAATCAACACCACGTTACTGTGCGCAGGGATGTTGGATGGGATACTTTGTTTTGTCTCGTCTTCCTTCCTGAATGAGAAATATAGCATGTGAGATGCTTGCTTTAGAAGTCTTTACAAAATGAGATGCCTTGAAGACAGTAAATGCACATAAATGCACATTGCTTTGTACCTTTGTACGGTACAAAGGCCGCAGGGCCTCCTGGTGTGTGGTCATTACCTGTATCGGGTTCCCTTCTCTTTCTCTTGGCCCGGCGGCAAGAGCCACATACTGAACCATGTGACCTGATCTCCGTTTGGGTGAACAGATCCGGTGGCCGTAGATCATATGGAACCACCGCAGGGCCGTGTGATCGAACGTGGTCAACCGTGTGATTAACCCTGATGGCCTGATCTTCTTCATCACATATGCATGTATGGTGGAGGGTCATATCCCACTGGGCACTGACGTCAATTCAACGTTCATTCCACGTTGGTTCAACGTAATTTCATTCAAATGACGTGGGGAAAATGTTGATTTAACCAGTGTGTGTCCAGTGGGATGATTGTGATGGTCAATGGTACCTGGTCACAACATGAACACATATGACCAGAAAAATGGCTGTGTTTGCGTCTGTGCACGTCTGTGCAGACCCCGCCGGCTGTGTTTGCGTCTGTGCAGACCCCGCCGGACCCAGTCGGAACCATCCAGACTCTGTCAGAACCAGCTGGACCCAGCTGGATCCAGTTTGACCCAGATGGACACATTCAGACCCAGTCAGACCCAGTCAGACCCCGCCAGATCCCCCTGACTCAGTCGGACCTATCCAGACCCCCTCAGACCCAGCCGGACCCAGTCAGAACCAGTCAGACGTGGCTGCTGGATGTGATTAATAGGAGGCTCAGTCCTAGGGACATTGCTCCCAATTACACAGGGTGTTATGGCGCTGAGTATGATTGTTGAGTGTGTGCGTGCTCATGCATGTATATACCTTTGTGCACCTGAGTGTGTTTACGTTAATTCCCAGCGTCTGCATGTGTGTATCCATATACCACACTGAGAGGTAGCCAGCAAAGCACAGCTGATGATGTCATAGTGTCAGGTGTCTCCTTCCAGGCTGTTGTTCCTGTCCTCCGGGAACAAACCACCCCCCTGCTGTCCCTCCCTCTGGGGCCTGGATGGATGGATGTAGGAGAGGGGGAGCTGTCCAGGAGCTATGCCTGGAGACGATGATTCAGCCTTGGGAAGAGTTGAGCCATGTCTGGGGGCTCATTGTGGTTCTCCCCCCTGGACCTGTTGTCTCTAACATCTCTGTGTTTAACCATCATTAGATACCACTTATCAACCACTCTTCTCTCTTTTCCCTCAGCCTGTATTCTTGCCATCTTTCAAGCCCTCAGAGCACAAACACACACAAGTGCAGACACACACACACACACACACACACACACACACACACACACACACACACGCTCTTTGTGTGGTCTACGTCTTTGTGTGTCTGTGCTCTTTTCCTCCTCTCCTCTTCCCTCCTCTCCTCTTTCCTCTCGTCCTCTCCTCTCTCCTTTCTCCTCTCTCCTCTGCCGATGCTTTATTTTAAGAAAGCAGCGAGAGCCAGTGAGAGATGTGAAGAATCAAAGCCTCGCCCACGTCTTTATATTGAGGTCCACTTTGGCCTGTAGATTCCCCTCCCTCCCTCTCTCTTTTCTTTTATCAAACACTCTTCCTCCACTTATCCTCCACCTTTACCTCACCCTCGCCATTTAGCAAACCACCAGACAGCTCTCTTCCTTAACCACTCCCTTCTTTTCTCCAATGGAATTATATTAGTGTCCATGATTGAACTGTATTAGAGGAAATGTCCTATTATTCCCTGTATCTCTCAGACCAACCTTTTCACCCCACTTTCAGAGCCATATTCCCATTCACCGTGTTATAGCGTATCTTATCCCTTTAACAGTCAGTGTCCGTATGGCGACTATCCATGGCCAGATCCTATCATTAACACAATGATAGCAGTAGCCCAAAGATAGTACATCCTTTTAACTTGCCCAATTTAAGCTGCAGGCTTGACGTCACAGTAGACTTGCATTACGATGGGCGTGTGTATCAGTGAGGTGTGTATTGAACTGAGGGTGAATGAGGGGAGTTTTTAAAGCAGACCTGAAAGTAAGTCTGCATTTGAGACTGGCTCCCAATGGGCTTAAACACTCTACTCCTGCTGGGAGAATGATTTCCTATTCTATTCAGATCTCTTAATGAGAGGGTGAGGAGAGAGGAGTTTAGAGAAGAGATGGGAGAGAGGAGATGAGAGGTTAAACTGGCAAGGCTACAGTTAGGGATGTGGCCTTTTTTCTCTTTGCTTCACTTTATATCTCTGTCCTCTCTCTCTCTATTCTCCCTCCCCCCCTTTATTATCTCTCTCTCTAGGGTGATTAAGGCAGCGAGAAACAGACCAGAGTCTCTGACTCATCATCTGTGTGAAAACAGACAGGCTGGCGAAGGGCACACACACACACACACACATACACACACACACACACACACACACACATATACACACACACACACACACACACACACACACACACACACACACACACTGCTCTCCTACCACTGCGCTGCAGCAGAACCGGAGTAGGTTGTGTATTGGTCTCTGGAGGCAGAGAAACTCTTCCTGTTCTGTAATGAGGGACCTGCACCGGGCCTGCGGAAGGGCAGACAGTGTGTGTGTGTGCGTGTGTGTGTGTATATGTGTGTGTGTGTGTGTGTGTGCGTGCGTGTGTGTGTGTACGTTAGAGGGAAAAAATGGATATAGTTACATATCCCAATATTATTTTGAATGATATTATATAGATAATTTTGTATTAAAATAAATGTACTCTATATACAGTATATGAATCTTTATGCAGTGCATTTGGAAAGTATTCAGACCCCTTGACTTATTCCACATTTTGTTATGTTAGAGCCTTCCCCTCATTAATCTACACACAATACTCCATGACAACGCAAAAACCGTTTTCTAGAATTTTAGCACATTTCTTAAAAATTAAAAACAGATATCACATTTACATAAGTATTCAGACACTTAACTCAGTACAATGTTGAAGCACCTTTGGCAGCGATTACAGCCTTGAGTCGTCTTGGCTATGATGCTACCAGCTTGGCACACCTCTACCTGGGGAGTTTCTCCCATTCTTCTCTGCAGATCCTCTCAAGCTCTGTCAGGTTGGATGGGGAGCATCGCTGCACAGCTATTTTCAGGTCTCTCCAGAGATGTTCGATCTGGTTTAAGTCCGGGGTCTGGCTGGGCCACTCATGGACATTCAGAGACGAAGCCACTTCTGCGTTGTCTTGGCTGTTTGCTTAGGGTCATTGTCCTGTTGAAAGGTGAACCTTTACCCCAGTCTGAGGTCCTGAGCACTCTGGAGAAGGTTTTCATCTAGGATCTCTCTGTACTTTGCTCTGTTCATCTTTCCCTCAATCCTAACTAGTCTCCCAGTCCCTGCCACTTAAAAAAACTCCCCACAGCATGATGCTGCCACCACCATGCTTCACCGTAGGGAGGGTGCCAGGTTTCCTCCAGACATGACACTTGGCATTCAGGCCAAAATGTTCAATCTTGTTTCTCATGGTCTAAGAGTCCTTTAGTTGCCTTTTGTCAAACTCCAAGCCGGCTGTCATGTGCCATTTACTGTGGAGTGGCTTCCGTCAGGACACTCTACCATGAATGCCTGATTGGTGGAGTGCTGCAGAGATGATTGTCCTTCTGGAAGGTTCTCCCATCTCCACAGAGGAACTCTGGAGCCTTGGTTACCTCCCTAACCAAGGCCCTTCTCACCCGATGGCTCAGTTTGGCCGTCAGCCAGCTCTAGGAAGTGGCTTGATGGTTCCACACTTCTTCCATATAAGAATAATGGAGGCTACTTGTGTTCTTGGGAACCTTCAATGCTGCAGACATTTTTTAGTACCCTTCCCCAGATCTGTGCCTTGACACAATTCTGTCTCGGAGCTCTATCTCTGGCTTGGTTTTTGCTCTGACATGCACTGTCAACTGTGGGACCTTATATAGACAGGTGTGTGTGCCTTTCCAAATCATGTCCAAGTTGTAGAAACACCTCAAGGATGATCAATGGAAACAGGATGCACCTGAGCTCAATTTCGAGTCTCATAGCAAAGGCTCTGAAAACATATGTAAATAATGTATTTCTGTTTTTACGTTTGAACAAATTTGCAAACATTTCTAAAATTCTGGTTTTCACTTTGTTATTACGGGATATTCTGAGTAGATTGATGAAAATGGCTGGCTGTACCTGCACAAAAGCACTGGTATTTTTCATCCTATACAGTAGCTTGTTCTCCATCTTCTTTTTAAATAGTGAGCCAACATGTTTTCAGCACTTTTATTTCCATGACTGATCAAAGCTCATTTTCTCATGTCTCTCTCTTGTCCCTCTGCAGTAGACATAGAGTTAGCAATATGTTTGTAACCTCAAATCACAATAGAATTGCAGTATCAAATTGCAGTACATATGGAACCTTGAGAATCACAATACATTTCGTATTGGCACTAAAGTATCATGATAGTATCGTATCATGAGGTCCCTGGCAATTCCCAGCCTTAGTGTATGTGCTTGCCTGCATCTGTGTGTTGTCCATCCAGTTAGTCCTATATATATATATATATATATATATATTATTGTCATCAACATCCATTATGTTGTAATTGTTTACTGTAATGCTCACTGATTCCACCCAGTACATGATAAAACATACCATATGTTTCACTCCTCACTGAGCAAGTTTATTCATGGGGCCGTTCTGTTCTGTAATTTAGGCTAATGTCTTACATTAAGACACCATTGAATCATTTTGAAAGAAGAGACGTCTTTTGATAAATGTCAGGGACTGATTATTCAACAAAAACAGACCGGGAGGAGGTTCTTCATCACTTTCTGCTTTCATAGTAATAGAGGGGGGCTCTTATCTTTCTCCAAAAGTCAACGAGCCAAAAAAAGAGATCTCTCTACCTCCTCCCTCTTTTATCTAAAGAGATGAATGAGAAATATCTGTGTGGAATTAAAACAAGGGCTTGTATGGCAAAGGGAACCAAGTCTGCTTACCTGCGCACACACACACACACACACACACACACACACACACACACACACACACACACACACACACACACACACACACACACACACACACACACACACACACACTCGTCTGACACACTCAACCCTGGCAATATTCAGTGTTCAACTTTATCTTTTATCAGACTTAATGAACTTAGGGACCGTAGGGACTCCAGTCCCCAGTGTTGCCACGGCAACACAGTTTACCTGCTAATCCGGCACTGTGATAACAGTGAGAGAGGAGAGAGAAAGAAGGAGAGAGAGACAGACACAGAGAATGGGGTATTGTGAGTAGCCAGGTCACCCGTGATACAAGTCAGTATTTGACGTCCATCCATGCCTGAGGACGTTGGGAGATGATGTGGAAACCAGCCACTAGGGGCAACAGTGAGCGCTTTTACCTTCAAGTAGGTTTCTGTTTTGCTTGGGTGCTTGGGTGTTGTGAATGGGGGATGGTGCATGGGTGTAAGCATCTGATTCCAAAGGTTGCAAGTTTGAATCCAGCAATAGAAAGAGGTTTTTTATTTATACAAATAGAAGCCTATCCCTGACCTTAACCCTTGCCTTAACCATGCCTAACCTTAAGAATGTGGAGTAAATGCTGGAACTTAATTAACCATAACCTGAAATTTGACGTTTGGTAAACATGGATGAACATCTAACTCTGTGAGAACTAGGCGGGGGGGGGTTGAAGAGAGAGAGAGAGAGAGAGAGAGAGAGAGAGAATAACTGTCACATTCCTCAGTTTAGTGAAAGCGAGGGATGAATGGTACATGTGTCAGAGGCCAGGGAGAGCTTTTTATTAGGAAGAGGCAGGCTCTCTCTTATCTCTATGTAGCTTTTTTATCTATGAGGCAGAGCCATTGAGTTCAGAACTATTTACAGTTCATGTGTCATGACACTAATTTGGAATGTTTGAATACATAGAATGCAAAATAACTATGTTAAAATACTTATTGTTGGTTTAGCAACACAAAATACTTTTTAGCTTGTCTATAGTTTAGAGTTGAGTATAACCAAGTTGTCAAGGACAGACAAGATAGATGGCAGCAGAGGTATTGATAGAAATGTGTGTTTGATTAAGTGTTTATAATGACAGTTTAGCTGCATTGACTTTGTATTGCAGATTGCTAGATCAGGACAGACATTTTCTGTGTGTGTGTGTGTGTGTGTGTGCGTGCGTGTGCGTGTGTGTGTGTGTGTGTGCGTGCGTGTGCGTGTGTGTGTGTGTGCATGTGCGTGCGTGTGCGTGTGTGTGTGTGTGTGTGCGTGTGTGTGCGTCTACTCAACTGTGCAGTAGTAACCTGACCATCTCTGAAATCTATGTCCATCCTCCTTCCAGAGTGTCTGAATATCCTCCTCTTTCTTCAGTAAACTGACCTCCTCACCTGTTCCTCACATGTTCCCATCAGTACAGATTAGGTGTTTCTCAAAAAAATCTATGTAACCTATCCTCAGCGTTAATCTAACATTCGAGAGTGGTTTGGTGGACGCCTGATATGGAGTCTAAACCAGCAGTGACTAAACACATGACTACATGTTGGTGCGAACTAAAATCCAAACTAAAATTGGAAAAACAATTTAGTAAACTGAAATAAAAAATAAAATAAAAACATTTGAAAAACTAAAACTATACTGAAACTATTACCTTTGACTGCAGTTAGTTTTAGTTTGTTTTCTTTTCTAAACTGAACGACCACCTCTCTGGAACGTAGAGTCTTCTAGAAGATAAACCAGGAAATCTTGTTTGGTTGAACAGAAACACACACACACACACACACACACACACACACACACACACACACACACACACACACACACACACACACACACACACACACACACACACACACACACACACACAAGCTGGCTGTCTGTGAACTGATAGATTTGTGATGAAGTGTTGTATTGGTAATGTTTTTGCTGCTGTTGCAGCTGTTTTTATGAACCCTATTTGAAAGGGTTAATCAGTGATACATGTTTAATATTACATAAAAATGTGCCATAAAATCATTTGTCGTTTTTTTCCGCTCTCTTTCTGTCAGATAAAGGTAAAGTTACTTAATTATTCTTACATCTACTAATAAAGTTTTTTTTTAAACATTGGATTGATGTAAATATGGGCAAGAGAGTTTCCTTCCACAATATTTCTTGCACCAGTCTCGGCGCTTGTCCTTTAAGTCACATGAGGATAGATTTATATTTTTAAGCCTTTGTTAAGTCTAAGCCTATGTTCTGGCCATGGAGTTGAACTGAGTCCTCTAGTGGCCTAAAGCCTGTGTTAGCATGAGCAGCGCAATTGAGGACTTTTGCCTTTTTGATTTAGTCAACTGGGCAGTACCTCCAACTTCATTGGCTGATCCCTCCTGATTACTTGGTTGGCATAACCTGATGACCCGGATGGAGGCGTGACAGACTCAACAGAAGGCATCAGCCAATTAAATTTTACTTGTGAAGAAGAACATTGACTATTTCAAGATGAAGAAGTCTCTCAGTTTGACCATTAGACACTGGAAACCACATGCTACATTCTATTGTAACATAGCCCGTGGTTACTCTGTTTGTGAGTAGCTAGTTTGTTGTACTTCCTTTCACTTCATTGGCAGTCACAGGCAGTCCCTTGCCCTGCTGGTGGGGATTGAGGGGGAAAAACTATTATTTCATAAACCTAATCTCATCTTTGTGTGTGTGAATATTCATAGTCATTTATGAAAATAATGTATTCCTATTCATAGTCACTCTATTCATAAAAACCCTTTACACACGGAAAGCGTATAATACCTGTGTGTCTTGGCGGGTATAGATGTGTATAGATGTGCTGTGAATACAGTAATCGTCTGTCTGTATGTTATCTTGGGTGCTTGCTGTCTGTCTGTGTTATCGCTGTCATTGCTATTCTTTGCTCTCCTGTTCGGCCGTAGCCTTGCTTGTCTTCAGTGTGTATGGCAGAGGACTGCAGTACTGTGTGTGGCTCTGTTAAAAAGGCCCTAATGCTTGGGTCCACTCTAATGGAGCTGCTGTCATTGGTTAACAATGAGCTGCTCTCGGGTCGTCCAGCGTCCTCACAAACAGCTGCCACTGTATTTTTAGCAGCAATTCAAACCCTGGTTGGCGTCTATTCAGCCCCAGATAAGCATCATGAGGAAGTGTGACACACACACACACACACACTGGCCCGATGGCATAAATTGTGTTGGCTAAATAAAAATCCCTAATTGATCTAAAAAATGCACTCTGACGTTATGATTGTGGACATGTGGGAATGTGTTGTTTCACCATTTAGAAAACAATTTGATGATGATCTCACTCAAGCATAAAGCACAGCTGGGGGGGTATATGATCCAAAGAACCAGTCAGTAACATGACTGCTGCTCATTGTGTAAATGATAGAATCTGTGGTTCCCCTGAGTGGCAAGTAGCAATTATTGAAAACTTGTGAGACTTCAAAGTAACTGAGTTCTATGCATTTGTGTTTCCAAACAAAACCAACATCATTAGTGTTCGATCTGCAAATGAGGCCATAAGAGTGCAATTGGGTTGTGTTTGCAGCTACACACACACACACACAACAATGCACGCAGGCACACACATCCACGCACGCACACACTCTGTTGCAGTCTCATATAACCTTGTTGAAAGCATTTGAGGTTTACTAGAAGGGTGTTAATCATTTTGACAGCCATGAGCAACAGCAACACTAGCCATAGGCTAGAAAACGAACTCAACATCTCACACACACACATTCAAAACCCACAAGCAACTCATCTGCTATTCAACACAATATTTTCAGTTGACCTCAACCGTTTGAGGGTTCAAGTACGTGTAGTAGACTACTGGACTGTACATCTATTGATTGTACAGGAAATACGCAAAGTTCACATCATGTTAACCAAAGCAGAGTGTCCTTAGAAGCAGTGTGTTATTGTTATACAGCAGTGTCCCAGGGACCTTGGTACTAACAGCTCTGGTTTGAGATGAAGAATCCTTGAAACACATGGCAGCCAGGGACAAATCACAACTCCAAAGAACATTGTGCTCACACACACACACACACACACACACACACACACACACACACACACACACACACACACACACACACACACACACACACACACACACACACACACACACACACACACACACCCTCTCCATACACACACACCTGTGTGTGGAGACGCAGCCACGCTAAGATGTCACTGTCTCCACATGAGTGACAGCTCGTTTACAAGGCTGATGACTGAAGCCTGTTGACAGAGGACCAGTGTCCTGCCAGTCTACTGCCAGGCCTGTTGGGTTACACAGTAGATGACCAAGCAGGGCTCCAGAGGCTAATTAGCCAGTAGCAGTGAGCAGAGGTGTAGTTTACTCACGCAAAGGCAGCAAGGTGGCCCAGGCCGGGCTTGAGGAGAGACACTCACTAGGCCTTTCCATCCCCCAGGCTAAGGTTACCTTGGTAGGTGTGAAACACACACATACACACATTCAGTAGCATACATGCACATTAACTAGTGCAGGGGTTTTCAAACTGGGGTACTGCAGGGGGTCCGTGATTCTTTTGTATCATTTCTTGAGAAACAATTTCTGAATATCTCCAGCTGCAAGAGAAACAATATACCATTGGAGGTTCCATTATTATGTCTCTGTGTCCAGTATGAAGGAAGTGAGAGGTAGTTTCATGAGCCAATGCTAACTAGCGCAATGACTGGAAGTCTATTGGAACAGTTAGCATGCTAGCTGCTCCTGTTAATCTGACTCTGGGGAAAGTAGATAAAGGGCTTCATTGACAAAATCTTGAACTTTCTCTGTAATATGGACTAAATGACAGTCCAGGAAGCTAATTACAGGGTTTGTTCTGTATAGATAAATCTTAGGCCGGCCGTCTTGTGATCATTTTAGGGATCAGTTTCATTGTCAACTTAAACAACCAAAACCAGATAGAAATCATGCAGAAAAGATACTAAACTATGGAAATTGTTTAATAATACCATCTTTGAGAAATAACAATCACATAAAAGCTAGGCAGTCAAATTCCAAAAAGCAGGGAATCAAGGCACATGCCCATTGATTTTGTCATGTTTGAGCAGATGAACAAAACTTTAACCATGGCAAAATGCAGGAAATTACAGGAAATTTGCCTTAAAACTAGAAAATTGTCTCTCAAGTCCATGTCAAATTGTAGAATTGCTGGAAATCGCTCAACAGCTCAATGGAAAAATGTGTAGAATTGCTGAAAATGTGCTTTACAACAGCAGCGCTTTATCTACGCCGCCAAGATACCTTTCTAGATAAGAGTATGTTAGAGTTTACACTTCCTCTTCCAATGAACTGTGGGGAGGTCAAAATAATGAAACTGTCCACTAAATCTAGTCATTTTAAAACATTGAGTACTTCTACTTGCCATTATCATTCACCTGATGAGACATGATGTGATTTTCTTTGCTAACATATGATGATGGTCCCTGGGTTACCAGTTTGCCTGAGTGGGTGTCCCTGAGCAATAAAACCCCTGAACTATCAAAGGGGAGGTAATGGAGGACAGCCTAATGTACCATTTAACATGCATGCATTCACTTATCTGCATTACACACACACTTACATCCATGTACTAGAACCTCGTGCCAGCTCCTGCCACACCGTGTGTTTGTGTGTCTTTTGGCAGTGGAAGCTTGCACACACACGTGTGTGGGGAGCGATTGTTATATCCTGCCAGCGGTGTGTGTTTGTGTCTGAGGATTGAAACCACCTCTACTGGGAACTGCCAATCCTCAGATATTGAAATTCTGTATTTGTCCAAAGCTCCCCAGTCATCTCTCTCTCCTCAACTCAGAATGGCACAGAACACCTGGAGAGAGAGAGAGAGAGAGAGAGAGAGAGAGAGAGAGAGAGAGAGAGAGAGAGAGAGAGAGAGAGAGAGAGAGAGAGAGAGAGAGAGAGAGAGAGAGAGAATGTGTTCCAAGCATCTGAGCATCCTGAGTTCGCTCCCAGTGCTGGGAAATAGTGCCAAGGAGGGCTTATGATGGGCATTCTGGGGGACCTTTTCAAACATCTGAAATCGCTGTCTATATTTCTAGTGATCATTCTGTTCCTAGTCCACACACGTCAAAAACCAAGGTCCTTTAGAATCCCAAAAACCACAAACACAGGGAGGCAGTCATACACTACATGGCTTGTTGAACATCTCATTCCAAAATAATGGGCATTAATATGAAGATGGTCCCCCCTTCGCTGTTATAACGGCATCCACTCTTCTGGGAAAGCTTTCCACTAGATGTTGGAACATTGCAGTGACGATTTGCTTCCATTCAGCCATTAGTGAGAGCATTAGTGAGGACGGGCACGGATGATGGGTGATTAGGCCTGGCTCGCAGTCGGTGTTCCAATGCATCAAAAAAATGTTCGATGGGGTCTGTGCAGGCCAGCGAAGTTCTGTATGGACCTCGCTTTGTGCATGGGGGCATTGTCATGCTGAAACAGGAAAGGGCCTTCCAGAAACTGTTTCCACAAAGGTGGAAGCACAGAATTGTCTAGAAAGTCATTGTATGCTGTAGCATTCAGATTTCCCTTCACTGGAACTAAGGGGCCAGGCCGAACCATGAAAAACAGCTCTAGACCATTATTCCTTCTCCACCAAACGTTACAGTTGGCACTATGCATTGGGGCAGGTAGCATCTCCTGGCATCCACCAATCCCAGATTTGTCTGTCGGACTGCCAGATGGTGAAGCATCTGTGGGAGTTCAATGGGATTTGACTTTGTTTGACACATTCCTTCACTACTAATGATTACTGAAATGATTCGATGAGCCAGGAGAAATGTTACAAGAACTTATTGGTGGTAGTAGTGAACAGCATGGAAGTTGAAGCAGTTTTGAAATGTAAGAGTTGTGATATTTTGTTTTTACAATAGGTTATTATCACACAGCTTCCTATATCTAAGAATTCTAATCTAAATCCTATCAATTTAGACCCTAGAATTTATTGTTGTGGAGTGAAATTGTAACCCAAATAGTTAATCTTCTAAAATGACCAATTAAACAGTTAGTTTGTCAGTTTGAAACCATTTGATTGGCTGTTGTGGCATGCTACAGCCCCCGCACAACACCATCTGATTGGCTGTTTTCCAAAACACGAACAGGTCAAAATGTGCACGTTGACAAACTTGCCTTCAGTTGAGTTCTCAATTCATTGAACCTATTGCATAGTTTAGACTCCTATTTCTTTATTGGGGTACATTCTGATCCTTGTTAGACACTAGTCTATTGGGCTATAATTGTTTTTTTAATAAAAGTTGGAGGATGAACATGTTTCAACTCCTCCAACACCTACCGCGTTACACAGAGCCCGAAAACAAGACTTTCCAATGGACTATTCCCTATGACATTTATGCTGTAAAGTCCTGGAGATCCAGAAATCTATTTGCCACCTTCACAATCTAACTTCTTAGATGTTTTGTTAGTTTGACTAGTGCAATTTATCTCTTGTACTATAAACACAACAAAGTCCACCTTCTTCACTGTTATTGTGTTGTGATCCTTCTCCTGCATGCCATTCACTGCAGACTGTGGGACATCCACTAACAGCTCATCTCTACTCACTCTTTCAGCTATTTTCACTACTTCCACATGGGAGACCTGCTGGATAGGCCCGATCCTAGCTACTGCGACCTCCCTCATCCTTACAGGGCACTCCGGGAACTAAGGAACTGGATTACCATCCCAATTACAGCAACATGCTTCATCTGACTCTTCAACTGCGGCGTATTTATCCCTTCGACAAAAACTTGCCACATGTAAAGGGCTTCTGTACATAACTCACATAACCACGTTTTGTGAGAAGCCCTTCATCAAGCGACAGTAAAAGGCTTTGCTTCTTTTTTCCGTCTGCCATTCGATTCAAGTGACGTACGTCTTCCTGGCATGTTATCCCTGAACCGCACAGCCTCGATGTCCGACGAGACAGCAGCGATGACACCTTTAACCCGGTGACAATCACAGCTTCGCGTCGATATCTCGTAGAGCCACCAAGCTTTCTCCTTTTTGCACTTTCGACACACACGAAATCAACAACATACCCGCTCCTGTTCACTCTGGCCGATTCCACTTTTCCCAATTCGCCCGTCGCCATCTTCCAGACCGCAAACGGCTCATCTCCAATTTAAGCCCTTTTCACTCCACTCTTCTTCACCGCCGCCGTGCCAACAGAATCGCACAATGCATTCACTTCCGCGTGCGACCGTGGCTGGGAACTGTCACGAGAGGTCCCCTGGTAGGATGAGCTGCCGTTATTCAGGTGGCAGCTCGTTAAGCCGATGCTGGTCAGGTGTGTCGGGCCTGGTCCCAACAGGGCGTTAATTGCAATTGAATTCCCTCATTCACTCCACGTAAGACAAACACTCAGAAAGGTTGAATGAAAAGCAAATACATCCACGCAAATAGTGATTAAAATGTCAAAGAAAACAGACACAAGGAATAAATAAATAAGGTACTTTTAATAGATTAACAAAAATAAAGCACACATGAGGGAAATGAGAACTAGGCTTTGGCACATGTAATACACATACACACGATTAATATTCCCAGTCTCTGGTTTGATCAAAAAGAGTAAATCCATCGATGAGAGAGGAGGGGAGGGGAGGGGTGTAGAAAGTGAGGGAGAGGGAGAGGAGAAAGTGAGGGAGAGGGAGAGGAGAAAGTGAGGGAGAGGGAGAGGAGAAAGTGAGGGAGAGGGAGAGGAGAAAGTGAGGGAGAGGGAGAGGAGAAAGTGAGGGAGAGGGAGAGGAGATTCTGGGGGGATAGTCCTTTCAACACAACAGCTCATTACTGAACAACACAACAACACTAAACAATATGAAACACCACAAGAGATTTGACACAACACACACACACACACACACACACACACACAAACACACACACACACACATACACACACATACACACACACACACACACACACACACACACACACACACACACACACACACACACACACACACACACACACACACACACAAATGAAAATAACATAACACAGTAAAAACACACAGCACACCCCAGGGACAACTTCAAACTAAAATAGATTGTGCACTACATAACACAAATGTCCCTAAACAAAGCATTCTCGCTCAATAACACACACTACATGACAGCCTATGCTCTTCAAAATGACAGATGGCATACAAGGTAGCTTGAGACAGAACACAAAGAGAACATCGCCAAACAGAGCTCAGCAGCAAAACCAAACGGTTATAAACACTTCTTGCACAGTAACACAAGGGAGCAGAACACAGCATCTGGAAAACACAGAGTAGTATAGGGCCATACAAAATGAATCATTCATCATGACACAATGCAGCTATCAACAAATCAAATGACAGTACATTACAGAACACATGAGTACAAAGCAAAGAAGTGAGACACATTCATGAAACATTTCGACACTTTACATCCAATACTGCACTCTTTTGACACACTTCATATTATTCTTATTAGCATAATGATAGTAATGATCTTTAGAAAAGCTGCTCTGAGATAAGCTTGTTTTAAACCCAGCCCACTCCCTCTAGCTTAACTCTGTATCTCAATAGCATGCCTATTTCTGCCCCTGCAGCCACAATAAGCCCATTCAATAAATCCAGCCTTATCACTGTGGCAGACACACACACACACGCATGCATGCACAGGTACAGGTGCACACGCACACACACACACACACACACACACACACACACACACACACACACACACACACACACACACACACACACACACACACACACACACACACACACACACACACACACACACACACACACACACACACACACACATACACACATACACACACACACACACACACACACACATACACACACACAACCACACACAGGAACAGACTAAATAATCCCATTGTCCTGCATACAGACCAAAACAGGCTATGCTGTTTATCTTTTACAATACTGCAGATGAGTCAAGGAGATTATGACATCATGCAGGAGAGTATTATACCAATGCTTTGTGGTGAAGTGGTAATAACATTATTATTGATTTCAGAATGCAGGAGTATCTGCAGGGATTTCTGTAGTCATCAGACAGTGAAATGTATGCATTGTCATTTTTATTTCAGGTGACTGCAGTGTTAAGTCAGGTGATCAAATAGGTGAGGTAATCTCTCATTCGCGCCAGGCAATGTGAAGGGGAAGGCTGGATGGGTATTAAGGGTGAGGCAATGATATAAGATCCAGGCTATGTGTTGTTGACAGTTGGTTGATTAGTACTACTTAGTATTGGGTGTCTGTGTTAGTGTTGTATGGTCATTGGTTTAAACAAAGCAAGCACTTTATGTCCTCTGTGTGTCAGTTCATCTGTACATGTTTGAGGTGCTTAGATATTGACAATAGCCTACACAGAGTAGGAAAGTCAGCTGTAAGTGCTGTTATTGTGAAGTGGAAAGGTCTAGGAGCAACAACAGCTCAGCTGCGAAGTGGTAGGCCACACAAACTGACAGAACGGGACAGCAGAGTGTTGAAGCACGTAACGCGTAAAAATGGGTTGCAACACTCACTACCGACTTCCAAACTGCCTTTGGATGCAACGTCAGCACAACAACTGTTTGTCAAGGGCTTCATGAAATGGGTTTCCATGGCCGAGCAGCTAAACACAAGCCTAAGATCACCCAGCGCAATGCCAAGCGTTGACTGAAGTGGTGTAAAGCTAGTTGAAATTGGACTCTGGAGCAATGTAAACGCATTCTCTGGAGTATAGAATCATCTGACAGTCCGACAGACGAATCTGGGTTTGGCGGATGACAGGATTACGCTACCTGCCCAAATGCATAGTGCTGTAAAGTTTGGTTGAGGAGGGATACTGGTGTGGGGCTGTTTTTTATGGTTCGGGCCATGTGAAGGGAAATCTTAACGCTACACCATGACAATGACATTCTAGACGATTCTGTGTTTCCAACTTTGTGGCAACGGTTTGGGGAAGGCCCTTTCCTGTTTCAGCATGACAGTGCCCCCGTGCACAGAGCGAGGTCAACACAGAAATGGTTTGTCGAGATCGGTGTGGAAGAACTTGACTGGCCTGCACAGAGCCCTGACCTCAACCCCATCGAACACCTTTGGGATGCATTGGAACGCCAACTGCGAGCCAGACCTAATCGCCCAACATTAATGCCCGACCTAACTAATTATCTTGTGGCTGAATGGAAGCAAGTCCCTGTAGCAATGTTCCAACATCTAGTTTAAAGGCTTCCCAGAATAGTGGAGGCTGTTATAGCAGCAAAGAGGTGACCAACTCTATATTATTGCCCATGATGCTGGATGGAGCTGTTCATCGACCAGGTGTCCACATACTTTTAGTCATGTAGTGTGTATATATAGCCTGGCAGATTCTACTTGTGCAGTAAGGTGTGTGAAGACTCTTTGCTTGCTGATCTGGCTGCTTGGACTGTTTTGGCCTATTTCCTGGTTCCTGTGAGGAGCTCCAGATACGGTGATGATTACATCACATGATTACATCAGCCTTTCAGCAAGCTGTTTCCTGTCTGAGTGTTCTGCTGGCTGGCCCATGTGACTCCTTCTTCCTGCGGATGACTCACCAATATCACCCGGGCCAGATCACGTCAGACTACCCAGGGGGATGACAGAACATACCATGTGGCCTGTCTGAGAAAAGTAGAGAAAAAGTGGAGTAGGTTGATAAAAATCAACAGAACATTCACTTTTGGGGGTGGGGGGTGGGGCAAATAAACACCAAAAACACTTAAAGAGCCAACTGTCATTAGCTTCATATTCAGTGATTTGTCCACTCCAGTAAATTGTTTTCCAGCGACTATGAGATGACGGTGAGATTAAATGGTGCTATCAGGTGAGAATGCCCTGAATGACTGTGTTCCCTCTCATCTCCACTCCCAGCCCGCCATGGCCCGTGTCTCTAGCGTAGTGCTAAAGATGCTATCAGCGCTGATGGGATCTAGGCTGCGTTCCAAATGACACCCTATTCCCCATAGAGAGCACTACTTTCAACCAGCGCTGGTCAAAAGTAGTGCAATATAAAAGGAACAGGCTGTCATTTAGGATGCAGCCCTACAGTGTCATCTACAGTGTCCTCTACAGTGTCATCTACAGTGTCATCTACAGTGTCCTCTACAGTGTCATCTACAGTGTCCTCTACAGTGTCCTCTACAGTGTCATCTACAGTGTCATCTACAGTGTCCTCTAGTGTCCTCTACAGTGTCCCCGTGCAGCAGAGCAATCCCTCTCCCAAGAGGTACCCCTCTTGCCCTGTCCTGTCCTTAAGTCTTAATTAGGAAGATAGGATCAGTGGGGGCCTGCACTGGCCAGACAGAGCCTGTCCACACCATATCCTCCCATTGATTATGTACCACAGCCAAGAGGAGAAGAGGAGGAGGAGAGAGGCATGGAGGGAGGGAAGGTGATAGTAAAGAGGTGAAAGGAATGGGGGGATTTAAGAGATGAGAGGACAAAAGAAGGATAGAGGCATTGTGACGAAGGGAGAGTTGGGAATAGAGGAAGGGAGATAAGAACAACTATGGAGTGTTATAAAGAAGGAGAGAAAAAAGAGAGAGAGAGAGACAGATAAAACAGAGGGGAAAGTAGGGATGAAGTGAATGTGAAAAAAGAGGGTCAAGGGATAGAGGGATCGCGGAGGTAAAAGAGGTGGAACGTTGTTCCTTTCTCCTACGGATCCAGTCAATTCCATAACCCATCAGGTCTTTGAAGTAGCAGGGATCAAAGTTATTGTAAGGTTACGTCCAAATGGAATGCTATTCCCTATATAGTGCACTACTTTTGACCATGGCCTATAGGGGTCAAAAGTAATACACTATATCAGATTATGGTGCCATTTGGGATGCAGCCTACAGTATACAGTTGAAGTCAGAAATTTACATACACCTTAGGCAAATACATTTAAACTCGGTTTTTCACAATTCCTGACATTTAATCCTAGTAAAAAAAATCCCTGTTTTAGATCAGTTAGGATCACCACTTTATTTTAAGAATGTGAAATGTCAGAATAATAGTAGAGCGAATGATTTCTTTCAGCTTTTATTTCTTTCATCACATTCCCAGTGGGTCAGAAGTTCACATACACTTAATTAGTATTTGGAATCATTGCCTTTAAATTGTTTAACTTGGGTCAAACGTTTCTGGTAGCCTTCCACAAGCTTCCCACAATAAGTTGGGTGAATTTTGGCCCATTCCTCCTGACAGTGCTGGTGTAACAGAGTCAGGGTTGTAAGCCTCCATGCTCACACAGGACTGGTTCAAGGATGAACCAGACCTGTGTAGGTCTACAATTTTTTTCTGAGGTCTTGGCTGATTTCTTTTCACTTTCCCATGATGTCAATCAAAGTGGCAATGAGTTTGAAGGTAGGCCTTGAAATATATCCACAGGTACACCTCCAATTGACTCAAATTATGTCAATTAGCCTATCAGAAGCTTCTAAAGCCATGACATCATTTTCTGGAATTTTCCAAGCTGTTTAAAGGCACAGTCAACTTAGTGTATGTAAACTTCTGACTCACTGGAATTGTGATGCAGTGATTTACAAGTTTGAATTATAAGTTTGTAAACAATTGTTGGAAAAATGACTATGTACAAGTTGTCCTAATATAGTTTGTTAACAAGAAATGTGTGGAGTGGTTGAGCAACGAGTTTTAATGACACCAAACTAAGTGTTTGTAAACTTTCGACTTAAACGGTATATCCTGCTTTAATATTAGCTCTCTTCACATGTAAGATAACGCACATGTCCATACACCCAAAGCACTATTAATCCATCTAGTCAAGTTGAATCAGGTCTATCACAAAATCTCTATTAACAAACAATATACTTGAAGCCCCCCCCACATAAAAAATGTGATTTGTGTCTTCCTCCTTTTTGAAACAGTATATCTCTCTCTCTCTCTCTCTCTCTCTCTCTCTCTCTCTCTCTCTCTCTCTCTCTCTGGTGGTTATGTAATTATTTGAATTCTTGTGTCTAGACTCTGCCTCTAGTATCGTCTCTTTGTCCAAAAACGGTGATGTTTTTATTTTTATTTTAGACCCTCTACTGTAGCACAGCTGACTTTACATTCAGCCCCAGTGGCCCCTGGGAGAGAGATGGTGGCCATTTTTGACTTCTGTCCCAACAGCCTGAGGGGAAAAGGGTCAGATCCACGATTCATCCCTTTTGTGCTGTTTATCAGTGAGCTCCTTTCTGCAGACATAACAGCAGCACACCATTCATCGTTGTCCAGAGGCTGCCATTATCCGCTGGTCCTATTTATCGAAGATGGTAAAAGATACACTCAATAAACTCAATGGAAAAAATGGTGTGTGTGTGTGTGCGCGCGCGTGTGTGTGTGCGCACGCGTGTGTGTGGACTGATGTTCAGCGATTGTGTGTGGCACGGGTGAGGGGAACAGATAGCTATTACTGTGGCAGGGTTGGCATGATGCCTGTGCTCTGTTGTTTCTTCTCTATTTATTCTGTGAGAGGGACATCACTTGGAGAGGAGTGGAATTTAAAAGGCCTGCCACCCTGCTCACAAAGGGCCATGTCAACGAATATGAAAATGTCACTGGAGGGATGGGAGGAAGAGTTGAGCCATTTTCTCTTCTTTTTTGCTATTTTCTCTGTGTCGCTCTCTCTTTCTGCTTCTATGAGTATGTCAATTCAATTCAAGGGGCTTTATTGACATGGGAAACATGTGTTAACATTGCCAAAGCAAGTGAGGTAGATAATATACAAAAGTGAAATAAACAATAAAATTTACAGTAAACATTACACATACAGAGGTTTCAAAACAATAAAGACATTACAAATGTCATATTACGTATATATACAGTGTTGCAACAATGTGCAAATGGTTAAGGGTACACAAGGGAAAATAAATAAGCATAAATATGGGTTGTATTTACAATGGTGTTTGTCCTTCACTGGTTGCCCTTTTCTTGTGGCAACAGGTCACAAATCTTGCTGTTGTGATGGCACACTGTGGGATTTCACCCAGTAGATATGGGAGTTTATCAAAATTGGGTTTGTTTTCAAATTCTTTGTGGATCTGTGTAATCTGAGGGGAATATGTCTCTCTCTCGTTCTCTCCGTTTGTGTTCATCTACCCTTCCCTTCTCTCTCTCTCTCTCTCTCTATCTCTCTCTCTCTCTCTCTCTCTCTCTCTCTCCCCTATCTCTCTCTCTCCCTATCTCTCTCTCCCTCTCTCTCTCTCCCTATCTCTCTCTCTCTCTCCCTATCTCTCCTTCTCTCTCTCTCCCTATCTCTCTCTCTCCCCTATCTCTCTCTCCCTATCTCTCTCTCTCTCCCTCTCTCTCTCTCCCTATCTCTCTTTCTCTCTCCCTATCTCTCTCTCCCTATCTCTCCCTCTCTCTCTCTCCCTATCTCTCCTTCTCTCTCTCTCCCTATCTCTCTCTCCTTCTCTCTCTCCCTCTATCTCTCTCTCCCTATCTCTCTCTCCCTATCTCTCCTTCTCTCTCTCTCCCTATCTCTCTCTCCCTCTCTCTCTCTCCCTATCTCTCTCTCTACCCTATCTCTCCCTCTCTCTCCCTCAATCTCTCTCTCTCCCTATCTCTCTCTCTCCCTATCTCTCTCTCTCCCTCTCAACAAAATGATTATTCAACAGGCCACTACATCTAAAGGTTTTTCCTTTCCTCTCCTTCAGTCCCATGCCCCCTCATCAATCACAGTCTGTGGGTTACATTATAATCACATTAACCACTATGATTAGAGATCTACCAGCAGCATCATTAGTAGGTAGGGAGATATCTGTAAAGGTGACTTAGACTTTCAATAATGTCAGAACGTATGTCCTGCAAAATCCTTCTAGAACAAAAACTAATAGATTGAATCAGTGAACTGAAGTCCAATCTCCCCTGTCTCCCTTCTCTCTCTCTCTCTCTCTCCCTTGTCTCTCTCTCTCTCACGTTCTCTCCCTCTCTCTCTCCTTTGTCCTCACCTTGTCATTTAGCTGTTGACATTCACACCGAGGAAGTTGGTAGGAAGCAGAGTCTTTGCCCATCCGCCGAGCTGGAAGATGTCATAGTGAATCAATCACCGCACCACCTATCCTCATCCGCACCGACACACCAGACCTGACGAGACACTCTCCAAGAAGCCTCGCTCACACCCCTCTCTCTCTCTCTCTCTCTGTGCACCTGCCAAAGCCTGGCCATTAGAGCCACATCAGTATGCCCTAAACGACCTGTTAGTTTAACATGCAGAAGTCTTGCAGAGAGCTGGATGTTGTCTCCATTTAAATGAGCTTGGGATTAGACTAATGGTTTGTCATCAACCAGGGGGCTTGCTATTGGACTGCTGTAGTTCAATTCACCTCTCTGACCCAACTAGGGTTACAAAGTTCCTGGTAATTTACTAAAGTTAACGTAATCTTAAATCATTTTAGTAATTAACAGAAAATCTATGGCAGTCTATTATAACTTTGGTAATTTATACTGAAAAGATTTATTCATATATACCGTAATATTCATTTATTATGTCTGTGCCCATATTATTCATGAGTTTCTAGTAGATGGACCGTATGGTTCAAGAGAAATGCCCTAATAATAAAAGCATCTAATCAACAATGACGTTATTTTCATTTAATTATGCAACTCTTCCAACTACCACTGGTTTGATAAAAAAACAAACATTGACAACAAATACATATTGACATAGTAAAAAAACATAAAAGTGTGTAAAAAATATATATATAATGGATATTTCATGCTGAATACCACATTAAACACCAGTGGTATTCACTAAGTTGATGGTTTATATGGTTTATATTTAGAATAATGTTTTACATCTTTGTGATGCTATTTGTTTTACCTTCTTATTTAATGTAATGTGATAAGGCCACACAGAGGGCCAGAGATAATTACAGACAGCTGTGATAATCTGAAGAACCCAAAAGGCCTAAAAGACATATTGTAATAGATTACATCAAATCCTTGAATGATGCCAAATGCTGGTAGTTTACTGGTCAACTTTGACGGTTTCCAGTAACATACCCTCCCTTTGCAACCCTTGGCCTGACACACACTCACAGACTGACAAGAGACAGAGAAGAAGACACACACTCACAGACTGACAAGAGACAGAGAAGAAGACACACACTCACAGACTGACAAGAGACAGAGAAGAAGACACACACTCACAGACTGACAAGAGACAGAGAAGAAGACACACACTCACAGACTGACAAGAGACAGAGAAGAAGACACACACTCACAGACTGACAAGAGACAGAGAAGAAGACACACTCACAGACTGACAAGAAGACAGACTGACAAGAGACAGAGAAGAAGACACACACTCACAGACTGACAAGAGACAGAGAAGAAGACACACACTCACAGACTGACAAGAGACAGAGAAGAAGACACACACTCACAGACTGACAAGAGACAGAGAAGAAGACACACTTACAGACTGACAAGAGACAGAGAAGAAGACACACACTCACAGACTGACAAGAGACAGAGAAAGACACACACTCACAGACTGACAAGAGACAGAGAAGAAGACACACACTTACAGACTGACAAGAGACAGAGAAGAAGACACACACTCACAGACTGACAAGAGACAGAGAAGAAGACACACTCACAGACTGACAAGAGACAGAGAAAGACACACACTCACAGACTGACAAGAGACAGAGAAGAAGACACACACTCACAGACTGACAAGAGACAGAGAAGAAGACACACACTCACAGACTGACAAGAGACAGAGAAGAAGACACACACTCACAGACTGACAAGAGACAGAGAAGAAGACACACACTCACAGACTGACACGAGACCGAGAAGAAGACACACACTCACAGACACAGAACATGCTACTCTTATCTCTGTGTATCCTGGCCTTTGGTGATCTGTGAATGGTGTATGAGAAAGAGAGAGATCCCACTGCTGTCGCTCTGCCCTGTGTGTGGCCTGTCTCCTCTCTCTGTCCACTTAGCTAGTATCTAACTGTGTCATCTGTGCTACTCAGATGGCCCTTAGTGACCAGAGACTGGCTCAGTCAGATCCTACTGCTACTGTGTGTGGTAATCTGAGGATATGGTATGCAGTGGCCTGGGGTATATGTAGTGGTCTATAGTAGGGGTATACAGGTAGTATAAGCCACAGTGTGTTGCCTTCTCTACAGAGTCACCATGGAGACCAGATGGTGTAGCCTGAAGACCGTTTCCAAGGTGACTGGTGTGCGTCGGGCACTGACCCGTGTGATTTCACATTCATCAAACTGCAGGAGCCTGCTCACACCAACCGGCACACACTTATTGCTCAGTCTCTCACACACAAACACACACACACACACACACACACACACACACACACACACACACACACACACACACACACACACACACACACACACACACACACACACACACACACACACACACACACACACACACACACACACACACACACACACACACACACACACACACACACACACACACACACACACACACACACACACACACACACACACACGCACACACACACACACGGCATCCCTGGAGAAGAGAAAGGACCTGAGTGGCTTTTTTTTAAACACAAACTGTTAACTAGTTATTATTGCATCAATGCCCACATATAATTACATACAGTACACTAAACACACACACATACATGAACACATACACACATGGACACACACACACACACAGGGTCTCTGTAATCTCTCTCTCTAGATCAGTGGGTATATGTGAGTAGACACAGGGGGCAAACAGAAGGGGATACAGAGGGACAGATAAGTGACCTATTATAGATATGTCAGGCATCATGTGTGTTGCTATGTGTAGTGGTGGTATCCAAGGTGGCTGGATCTGCATGTTGAGATCGTTCATTCATCACACCAATCCCCTATGTTACTGCTCTCTCATCACCCTCTCACACCCCACTGAGACGGAGAGAGAGATGGATGGGGAGAAACAGAGGGGGGGGGGAGAGCGGGGGGGGGGCGATAGGGAGAGAGAGTGAGATGGAGAGAAGGGAGGAGAAAATGGTTTGTGGTGAGAAGGAGAAAATGAGAGTGAGAGATAAGGAGACAGAGTGAGAGGAAAAAGAGATTGCGGGGAGGAAACAGAGAGATGAAAAAGGACTAAGCGGGCAGAGAGAGGGGAGGAAGCGAACAAGGAGACAGTGGGAGGGATGATGCGGAGTGTGGAGTGAGGATGTGGATGTACAACACACTGATAGTTTTATGGATTTTCCTAGTTCGTTCCGAGGTGGATCTCTTACAGATCTTACAGATTTATAGCTTGGAAGTGACAATAAAGCGCCGCAGTTGACATAACATACTGTCGTCAAGTTGTGGGGAGAGGCAGAGCTGAAGTTTGCTTCTCATAAGCCGGCCCATTAATGTCCGAACAATGTCTGCTTATGGTTTCTTATCTCCCAGATCCCTATGGGCCCTGGTCAAAAGTAATGCACTATATAGGGAATAGGGTGCCATTTGGGATGCACACCAGCCTCCTTTTCTGCTGTTTCAGATGGAAAGAAGTGAAGGGGACAAACCAGTGTGTAATGGCCTATCTCTTATCTTACCTCGGCTCTTCCTGAGCAAAAATAGAATTAGTTTCCCCCATACCTGGCCTTTATCTGTACGGCTGGAGATATATGGCAGGTTTGATGCTGATGCTGTCTTTGGTACAGCCGTGTCCTGTTGTATGTTGTGTGTGCGTGTACATCCAGCCTCTATTGGCGCACGTAAATCGAAAAAACAAATAGCTCCACATTATTCAAATGTAAACATACACTGGACAGAAGGGCCACATCCTTCGTGTCACACAGTAATGACAAACGATATTGCAGCTCTCCAAGTCTCTGTCGGCCAATGAGACGCTGCAGTTCTAGGTGTTTAACGCCGTTCGCTTTAAAGTACCCTCGCTATCTGCCTGGGTTTCTTCAGGGCAGGCTAATACATACATATTGCATATTGGCACACACTCACACACACACATACACACTTTGCCCATTTAAATCCGACCACTAGTCTAGCTACTTTATACATAATGGATCTATCTGTAGTGGAACAAGTGGCCTGGGGGAAGCTGTTGTCTCTGCAGAGATGCAGGTCCTGTGACATACAGGGCCATTCTAAACAGACAGAGATAACTGCAACTGTGGTTCTTGGGTCTCACGTCCTTGTGTCTGGCCTCACGGCTCTGACTGTGTGTTTTATCTCATAGCTGCTTAGAGTAAGACCTCTCCGTAAGCCAAGATCTTTTACACAACTGTCTGATACTTCGCCAGCTGCCCGGACAGCCATGTCAGCGACCCTGATCACCGCTAACTATCTGGTCCAGAGAGAGGGATGAGGAGGGGAGGGAGGGTGTTTTTCTCATTTAAATACCTAAAATTCCCCCTAGCTTAATCCTACGACCTATGGCTTAAAATCACCGCCTCAAAAGGTTGGCATGCGTTGTTTGCGATTGAGTTTCTGCCCCCGTTGTGTGGTGATGCAACTCATTTCTGGGAATCTTAGTTTGTGTTCTCTTTGATCCCTGGCATTGACGCGGCGTTACATTTGGCAATCTGAGGAGAGGCTCACCGCTATGTAATACACCAGGGCAAGTGAAGCAACAGTGAATCTAAAGGGGTGGGAATTGCTCCATTACCAAAACCAAAGTTCTGATGATATTGTGTTAAAGTCATGGTTGATGTTATGGTTGTTCAGCCTCGTTGAAGGCAACAGGCTGAATCATGTCGTCAGCGCTCTCAGGAAGACAGAGAGAGAGAGAGAGAGAGAGAGAGAGAGAGAGAGAGAGAGAGAGAGAGAGAGAGAGAGAGAGAGAGAGAGAGAGAGAGAGAGAGAGAGAGAGAGAGAGAGAGAGAGAGAGAGAGACAACTCCCAGCAGACTGAGCCCAGATGATATTCCGCCCAGGTTTCTGACACAAGCTCAGGATGAGTTCCTTATCGTTCCTGACAGGACTTTGTTGCCGTAGCAATGAGGAACGATGCGGCAGGAAGTGGGAGTGATCAAAGGATGCGGAACGTTCACCTAATCACCTCTCTCTCTCTCTTTCCCTTTCTCTGCTATGCCATCAGCACCCAAACCCAGTGACTTGGTTATGCAGTAGAGAAGCCTTATTCAACTCATTTCTGTTATATGACCACTTCTCTCATTTGGTTGCCTCTCACCCATTTTAAAACACATGCACGTAGATGTTACTATAGAATCACTGTTGCTTGGCCGTTCTAGTCTTGTATCTGGCATTGTTGCTAGCTGCTCCACTAATGAGGCTTAGAGGTCACTCCCCCCCTGGGTCACTTGGAACACAGATCTGTGTATGTAAGATAGGTGGAACACATTCTCTCTCTCTCTCTCTCTCTCTCTCTCTCTCTCTCTCTCTCTCTCGCTCTCTCTCTCTCTCTCTCTCTCTCGCTCTCTCTCTCTCTCCGCTCCTCTCTCTCTCTCTCTCTCTCTCTCTCTCTCTCTCTCTCTCTCTCTCTCTTTCTCTTTCATTTGTTTGTTTGCTCATTCGTATGTTTGTTTGCTTGTTCGTTTGTTTGTTTGTTTCCGCCCTCTTTCTACCTCCTTTCTCTCTCCCTTCTGTCTCTCTCTACCCCCCCCCTCTCTCTCTGTCATTGTCATTATCTGCCATGTGTAGCGGTGACTTCTGTCACCCATTTAGAACCATTCCCACTGTCTCCTTGCTGTGAAATTGTATTTCTGTGACTCAGCTGTTGAACCAGAAACACTCTATTTTTCTGCTTCACTGCTTTGTTTTTCTCCACTTAAATCCCGACTGCCGTCGCGCCACCCCCGACACACACTACTTCCATTGGTACACATATTACACACACACACACGCGCTCACACACACTTTTACTGTGGGTCCTGGTGTTTCTGGCTGTTGTCATTTGCCTGCCTCTCTGTTCCTCCTATGTTAGTGGTCATTAGTCTGGGGCCTGGCTCACACCAATGGGAATATAGCCTCTCGCTCTCTACACATCCCATGTTTCTAGTGTAGGAGTTCTGCATTAGTGGTGTAGCAGTGGAGGCTGGTGGAAGGACACAGCCTCTGATTTCTGGTGACCCCAACCTCCACCGTGGGTGTCGTGTCGAGAACAGACTACTAGTTGTGTGAGATCATTGTGCTGTAGCTGACCTTTGGCTGCAGTCCGTCACGTTTCAATGGGACATGACTTTTGGTTGTGTGGGGTTGTCGTCTTGTGCAGGTCAATTCCCTTATCTGGACATGAGCAGTGGTTCAGCCTTCCTCTTAATCTCCCCCTGTGGGTAATATGGGCCAGATGTTACCCTTCATACGATTACAGGTATCCATATCATATCCATTACAAGGGGCTGATGCAAATATATTGTTCAAATCAAAGTCTATCGATCACGTACACAGATTTGCAGATGTTACCGCAGGCGCAGCGAAACGCTTGTACCTGTCATGGGAGGGACGTAAGAAGGACTGGTAATCTCTCTGCGGTTCATTATGCACACCGACATGCCCTCCTTCTATGCACATGGCACTTTTTACACCGACGACCATAATCACACTATGCAGCAATATCATACACTGTAATAGAATGGGTGTCACGCTCTGACCGTAGAGAGCTTTTTATGTCTCTATTTTTGGGTTGGTCAGGGTGTGATTTGGGTGGGCATTCTATGTTCTTTTTCTATGTGTTTGTATTTCTTTGTTTTGGCCGGGTGTGGTTCTCAATCAGGGACAGCTGTCTATCGTTGCCTCTGATTGAGAACCATACTTAGGTAGCTTTTCCCCACAGGCTTTTTGTGGGTAGTTGTTTTCTGTTTTTGTATCTGCAACAGACAGAACTGTATCGGTTTCGTTCGTTCTCTTTGTTATTTTTGTTATTTCAGTGTTCAGTTCAAATAAAGATATGAACCCGTACCACACTGCACCTTGGTCCTGTCCTTCCAACAGCCGTTACAATGGGATGTTCTCAAAGGGAGTGAGATGCATAGACGTTGATCAACAGGGGGGAAAAAATGGTGAATATATTTCCATTGATTATCAAATAAAATCAAATTGTATTCATCAAATATGAAAAATACAACTGGAGTAGACGTTACCATGAAATGCTTGCCTAAGGGCCCCTTCCTAATGATGCAGAGTTAAAAATATTAACACAAATAAAATACTAACACAAGAGGAATACAATAAAATACACAGGAAAGGAGATACAGTGCCTTGCGAAAGTATTCGGCCCCCTTGAACTTTGTGACCTTTTGCCACATTTCAGGCTTCAAACATAAAGATATAAAACTGTATTTTTTTGTGAAGAATCAACAACAAGTGGGACACAATCATGAAGTGGAACGACATTTATTGGATATTTCAAACTTTTTTAACAAATCAAAAACTGAAAAATTGGGCGTGCAAAATTATTCAGCCCCTTTACTTTCAGTGCAGCAAACTCTCTCCAGAAGTTCAGTGAGGATCTCTGAATGATCCAATGTTGACCTAAATGACTAATGATGATAAATACAATCCACCTGTGTGTAATCAAGTCTCCGTATATCTACCAAGACCTGGCCGTCCCTCTAAACTTTCAGCTCATACAAGGAGAAGACTGATCAGAAATGCAGCCAAGAGGCCCATGATCACTCTGGATGAACTGCAGAGATCTACAGCTGAGGTGGGAGACTCTGTCCATAGGACAACAATCAGTTGTATATTGCACAAATCTGGCCTTTATGGAAGAGTGGCAAGAAGACAGCCATTTCTTAAAGATATCCATAAAAAGTGTTGTTTAAAGTTTGCCACGAGCCACCTGGGAGACACACCAAACATGTGGAAGAAGGTGCTCTGGTCAGATGAAACCAAAATTGAACTTTTTGGCAACAATGCAAAATGTTATGTTTGGTGTAAAAGCAACACAGCTCATCACTCTGAACACACAAACTGATAGAGACATACCCCAAGCGACTTACAGCTGTAATCGCAGCAAAAGGTGGCGCTACAAAGTATTAACTTAAGGGGGCTGAATAATTTTGCACGCCCAATTTTTCAGTTTTTGATTTGTTAAAAAAGTTTGAAATATCCAATAAATGTCGTTCCACTTCATAATTGTGTCACACTTGTTGTTGATTCTTCACAAAAAATACAGTTTTTTATCTTTATGTTTGAAGCCTGAAATGTGGCAAAAGGTCGCAAAGTTCAAGGGGGCAGAATACTTTCGCAAGGCACTGTATATAGTCTAGTGTGTGTGTATATGGTGTGTATATAAAGTCTAGTGAGTGTGTATATGGTGTGTATATAAAGTCTAGTAAGTGTGTATATGGTGTGTATATAAAGTCTAGTGAGTGTGTATATGGTGTGTATATAAAGTCTAGTGAGTGTGTATATGGTGTGTATATAAAGTCTAGTGAGTGTGTATATGGTGTGTATATAAAGTCTAGTGAGTGTGTATATGGTGTGTATATAAAGTCTAGTGAGTGTGTATATGGTGTGTATATAAAGTCTAGTAAGTGTGTATATGGTGTGTATATAAAGTCTAGTGAGTGTGTATATGGTGTGTATATAAAGTCTAGTGAGTGTGTATATGGTGTGTATATAAAGTCTAGTGAGTGTGTATATGGTGTGTATATAAAGTCTAGTGAGTGTGTATATGGTGTGTATATAAAGTCTAGTGAGTGTGTATATGGTGTGTATATAAAGTCTAGTGAGTGTGTATATGGTGTGTATATAAAGTCTAGTGAGTGTGTATATGGTGTGTATATAAGGTCTAGTGAGTGTGTATATGGTGTGTATATATACATTTACATTACATGTAAGTCATTTAGCAGACGCTCTTATCCAGAGCGACTTACAAATTGGTGAATTCACCTTCTGACATCCAGTGGAACAGCCACTTTACAATAGTGCATCTAAATCATTTAAGGGGGGGGTGAGAAGGATTACTTTATCCTATCCTAGGTATTCCTTGAAGAGGTGGGGTTTCAGGTGTCTCCGGAAGGTGGTGATTGACTCCGCTGTCCTGGCGTCGTGAGGGAGTTTGTTCCACCATTGGGGGGCCAGAGCAGCGAACAGTTTTGACTGGGCTGAGCGGGAACTGTACTTCCTCAGTGGTAGGGAGGCGAGCAGGCCAGAGGTGGATGAACGCAGTGCCCTTGTTTGGGTGTAGGGCCTGATCAGAGCCTGGAGGTACTGGGGTGCCGTTCCCCTCACAGCTCCGTAGGCAAGCACCATGGTCTTGTAGCGGATGCGAGCTTCAACTGGAAGCCAGTGGAGAGAGCGGAGGAGCGGGGTGACGTGAGAGAACTTGGGAAGGTTGAACACCAGACGGGCTGCGGCGTTCTGGATGAGTTGTAGGGGTTTAATGGCACAGGCAGGGAGCCCAGCCAACAGCGAGTTGCAGTAATCCAGACGGGAGATGACAAGTGCCTGGATTAGGACCTGTGCCGCTTCCTGTGTGAGGCAGGGTCGTACTCTGCGGATGTTGTAGAGCATGAACCTACAGGAACGGGCCACCGCCTTGATGTTAGTTGAGAACGACAGGGTGTTGTCCAGGATCACGCCAAGGTTCATAGCGCTCTGGGAGGAGGACACAATGGAGTTGTCAACCGTGATGGCGAGATCATGGAACGGGCAGTCCTTCCCCGGGAGGAGGAGCAGCTCCGTCTTGTCGAGGTTCAGCTTGAGGTGGTGATCCGTCATCCACACTGATATGTCTGCCAGACATGCAGAGATGCGATTCGCCACCTGGTCATCAGAAGGGGGAAAGGAGAAGATTAATTGTGTTTCGTCTGCATAGCAATGATAGGAGAGACCATGTGAGGTTATGACAGAGCCAAGTGACTTGGTGTATAGCGAGAATAGGAGAGGGCCTAGAACAGAGCCCTGGGGGACCCCAGTGGTGAGAGCGCGTGGCGAGGAGACAGATTCTCGCCACGCCACCTGGTAGGAGCGACCTGTCAGGTAGGACGCAATCCAAGCGTGGGCCGCGCCGGAGATGCCCAACTCGGAGAGGGTGGAGAGGAGGATCTGATGGTTCACAGTATCGAAGGCAGCCGATAGGTCTAGAAGGATGAGAGCAGAGGAGAGAGAGTTAGCTTTAGCAGTGCGGAGCGCCTCCGTGATACAGAGAAGAGCAGTCTCAGTTGAATGACTAGTCTTGAAACCTGACTGATTTGGATCAAGAAGGTCATTCTGAGAGAGATAGCGGGAGAGCTGGCCAAGGACGGCACGTTCAAGAGTTTTGGAGAGAAAAGAAAGAAGGGATACTGGTCTGTAGTTGTTGACATCGGAGGGATCGAGTGTAGGTTTTTTCAGAAGGGGTGCAACTCTCGCTCTCTTGAAGACGGAAGGGACGTAGCCAGCGGTCAGGGATGAGTTGATGAGCGAGGTGAGGTAAGGGAGAAGGTCTCCGGAAATGGTTTGGAGAAGAGAGGAGGGGATAGGGTCAAGCGGGCAGGTTGTAGTCTAGTGAGTGTGTATATGGTGTGTATATAAAGTCTAGTGAGTGTGTATATGGTGTGTATATAAAGTCTAGTGAGTGTGTATATGGTGTGTATATAAAGTCTAGTGAGTGTGTATATGGTGTGTATATAAAGTCTAGTGAGTGTGTATATGGTGTGTATATAAGGTCTAGTGAGTGTGTATATGGTGTGTATATATAGTCTAGTGAGTGTGTATATGGTGTGTATATAAAGTCTAGTGAGTGTGTATATGGTGTGTATATAAAGTCTAGTGAGTGTGTATATGGTGTGTATATAAAGTCTAGTGAGTGTGTATATGGTGTGTATATAAAGTCTAGTGAGTGTGTATATGGTGTGTATATAAAGTCTAGTGAGTGTGTATATGGTGTGTATATAAAGTCTAGTGAGTGTGTATATGGTGTGTATATAAAGTCTAGTGAGTGTGTATATGGTGTGTATATAAAGTCTAGTGAGTGTGTATATGGTGTGTATATAAAGTCTAGTGAGTGTGTATATGGTGTGTATATAAAGGTCTAGTGAGTGTGTATATGGTGTGTATATAAAGTCTAGTGAGTGTGTATATGGTGTGTATATAAAGTCTAGTGAGTGTGTATATGGTGTGTATATAAAGTCTAGTGAGTGTGTATATGGTGTGTATATAAAGTCTAGTGAGTGTGTATATGGTGTGTATATAAAGTCTAGTGAGTGTGTATATGGTGTGTATATAAAGTCTAGTGAGTGTGTATATGGTGTGCATATAAAGTCTAGTGAGTGTGTATATGGTGTGTATATAAAGTCTAGTGAGTGTGTATATGGTGTGTATATAAAGTCTAGTGAGTGTGTATATGGTGTGTATATAAAGTCTAGTGAGTGTGTGTATATGGTGTGTATATAAAGTCTAGTGAGTGTGTATATGGTGTGTATATATAGTGTAGAGAGCTTCTGGTCAGCCAGGTGGCACCGGGATCCTCATCTCTCCCAAGTGGTCATTCTCTCTCTCTCCCCTTACCCATCTATCTATCGCCTCCTTACAAGGCAAGAGGTGAGGGTTTCTTTGAATTCCATGCTGTCACAGTTACCAGCCCTTTCAAGCTTAACATTCTTATCATTTATGGGCTGCCCTCCAGGTTCCTCGGAGAGTTCATCAATGAGCTTGATGCCTTGATAAGCTCCTTTCCTGAGGTAGGGCTCACCTCTCACAGTCCTGGAGGTTTAACTCCCCACGTCTACCTTTGACTCATTCCTCACAGCTCCGTCTTTCCAGCACCATGGTCTTGACCTCACCCTCTCACCTTCCCCCACTCACAAGGCAGGCAATACGCTGACCTCATCTTTACTAGATGCTGTTCTTCCACTAACCTCACTGCAACTCCCTCCAAGTCTCCGACCACTACCTTGTATCCTTTTCCCACTCGCCTCATCCAACACTTCCCACACTGCCCCTAATCGGATGGTATCGGCCGTCCCAACCTTCGCCTCTCTCCCCCGCTACTCTTTCCTCTTCCATCCTTTCATCTCTTCCCTCTGCTCATACCTTCTCCAACCTTTCTCCTGACTCTGCCTCCTCAACCCTCCTCTCTTCCCTTTCTGCATCCTTTGACTCTCTATGTCCCCTATCCTCCAGGAACGGGCCACCCCTCCCGCTGTTAGCTCGAGACTCATTGCGTGCTCACAGAACAGAGCTCCGGGAGGAGCGGAAATGGAGGAAAACTCGTCCCTGCGGACCTGGCATCCTTTCACTCCCTCCTCTCTACATTTTCCTCCTCTGTCTCTGCTGCTAAAGCCACTTTCTATCACTCTAAATTCCAAGCATCTGCCTCTAACATGCAGGAAGCTCTTTGCCACCTTCTCCTCCCTTCTGAATCCTCCTCCCCCTCCCCCCCTTCCCTCTGCAGATGACTTTCGTCAACCATTTTGAAAAGAAGGTCGACGACATCCGATCCTCGTTTGCTAAGTCAAACGACACCGCTGGTTCTGCTCACACTGCCCTACCCTGTGCTCTGACCTCTTTCTCCCCTCTCTCCCAGATGAAATCCGCTTCTTGTGACGGCCGGCCGCCCAACAACCTGCCCGCTCGATCCTATCCCCTCCTCTCTCCTCCAGACCATTTCCGGGGACCTTCTCCACAGTACCTCACCTCGCTCATCAACTCATCCCTGACCGCTGGCTACGTCCCTTCCGTCTTCAAGAGAGCGAGAGTTGCACCCCTTCTGAAGAAACCTACACTCGATCCCTCCGATGTCAACAACTACAGACCAGTATCCCTTCTTTCTTTTCTCTCCAAAACTCTTGAACGTGCCGGAGAGCTTGGCCAGCTCTCCCTCTATCTCTCTCAGAATGACCTTCTTGATCCAAATCAGTCAGGTTTCAAGACTAGTCATTCAACTGAGACTGCTCTTCTCTGCATCACGGAGGCGCTCCGCACTGCTAAAGCTTTTCTCCTCTGCTCTCATCCTTCTAGACCTATCGGCTGCCTTCGATGACTGTGAACCATCAGATCCTCCTCTCCACCCTCTCCGAGTTGGGCATCTGGAGCGGCCCACGCTTGGATTGCGTCCTACCTGACAGGTTGCTCTAGTGAGGTGGCGTGGCGAGAATCTGTCTCCTGCCACGCGTCTACCACTGGTGTCCCCCAGGGTCTGTTCTAGGCCCTCTCCTATTCTCGCTATACACCAAGTCACTTGGCTCTGTCATAACCTCACATGGTCTCTCCTATCATTGCTATGCAGACGTGTACAATTAATCTTCTCCTTTCCCCCTTCTTATGACCAGGTGGCGAATCGCATCTCTGCATGTCTGGCAGACGTATCAGTGTGGATGACGGATCACCACCTCAAGCTGAACCTCGGCAAGACGGAGCTGCTCTTCCTCCCGAGGGAAGGACTGCCCGTTCCATGACCTCGCCATCACGGTTGACAACTCCATTGTGTCCTCCTCCCAGAGCGCTAAGAACCTTGGCGTGATCCTGGACAACACCCTAGTCGTTCTCAACCAACATCATGGCGGTGGCCCGTCCTGTAGGTTCATGCTCTACAACATCCGTGAGAGTACGACCCTGCCTCATACAGGAAGCGGTGCAGGTCCTAATCCAGGCACTTGTCATCTCCCGTCTGGATTACTGCATACTCGCTGTTGGCTGGGCTCCCTGCCTGTGCCATTAAACCCCTACAACTCATCCAGAACGCCGCAGCCCGTCTGGTGTTCAACCTTCCCAAGTTCTCTCACGTCACCCCCGCTCCTCCGCTCTCTCCACTGGCTTCCAGTATGAAGCTAGTGATCCGCTACAAGACCATGGTGCTTGCCTACGGAGCTGTGAGTGTGTAACGGCACCGCAGTACCTCCAGGCTCTGATCAGGCCCTACACCCAAGCAAGGGCACTGCGTTCATCCACCTCTGGCCTGCTCGCCTCCCTACCATTGAGGAAGTACAGTTCCCGCTCAGCCCAGTCAAAACTGTTCGCTGCTCTGGCCCCCCAATGGTGGAACAAACTCCCTCACGACGCCAGGACAGCGGAGTCAATCACCACCTCCGGAGACACCTGAAACCCCACCTCTTCAAGGAATACCTAGGATAGGATAAGTAATCCTTCTCACCCCCCCCTTAATGACTTAGATGCACTATTGTAAAGTGGCTGTTCCACTGGATGTCAGAAGGTGAATTCACCAATTTGTAAGTCGCTCTGGATAAGAGCGTCTGCTAAATGACTTAAATGTAAATGTAAATGTAGTGAGTGTGTATATGGTGTGTATATAAAGTCTAGTGAGTGTGTATATGGTGTGTATATAAAGTCTAGTGAGTGTGTATATGGTGTGTATATAAAGTCTAGTGAGTGTGTGTATATGGTGTGTATATAAAGTCTAGTGAGTGTGTATATGGTGTGTATATATAGTGTAGTGAGTGTGTATATGGTGTGTATATAAAGTCTAGTGAGTGTGTATATGGTGTGTATATAAAGTCTAGTGAGTGTGTATATGGTGTGTATATAAAGTCTAGTGAGTGTGTATATGGTGTGTATATAAAGTCTAGTGAGTGTGTATATGGTGTGTATATAAAGTCTAGTGAGTGTGTGTATATGGTGTGTATATAAAGTCTAGTGAGTATGCGTAGGGTCAGTGCAAGACAGTGTCAGTGTAGATAGTTTGGGTAAAATCAATTGACTATTTAGCAGTCTGGCTATTTAGCAGTCTTATGGCTTGGGGGAAGAAGCTGTCTCGTAACCTGTTGGTTCGAGAGCCGATGCTCCACTACCGTTTGTCGGACGGTAACAGAGTAAACGGTCTATGGCAATTTATCCATTGGTGCGGTACTCGTATTAGTTATCTATGGAGGGCATGTAGGATCTGTGATATTAATTAAACTACTAGATGCACAAGTGTTCCCTTCGAGGTCTGCTGATAGAACGCTCTCACAACTAAGAACCAATCAGCCGTCTCCGTCCTGTTAACCACCAGTTAATTCCTGCGTCAGCAAACCAGCCCTGGCCGATCGATCACAGAGCCGTCAATAGTTTTCTTACTCCAGAATCAAACCACACTCTCGTTCTCTTTTTCTCATCCTCCTCTCTCTGTATCTATTTCAAGTAATCTGTTCCCTGATTGGGACGAGAGAAAAGTCTAATTTCCTCAGTGTGTCGCTCTGACTGGTGTCTGTACATGATAGGTCAACTATGGATCTGAGGTTTGGCCAAGTAGCCCACTCTGGAAGTCTGTGCTCGTCTTTTCTGCTCTGCTCTTAGTAAATAATCTTATTTATCTGGCCTTGGCTCATCTAGTATGGTCTGATCTCAGCTTGTCTAGTTTAGTCTGGTTGTTGTTGTTGTGGGATCTGCTTAATAGAGTTCCCCTAAATCTCTACAGCATGTATCTCCTCTCTTTGCTAGCAGCTAGCTGTTAGCGCTTTGACTGGGGAGAATACAGGATATGGGATTTAAGTCAGCCTCATTCATTCGTTGCTGCTATCAGAGCTCTGTTCCTCCCCAGCCACACTGGGCCAGGCCTGGGTGGGATGGGATCGGCCATAACGCTCTCCGTTCTTTTCCAGGATCCGTATCAGTCAAATAGACCCGGCTGGCAAATACGACGCTAGCGCCCCCACACCCGCACTGCGTCATTTAACATAAACACCAAGGAACAAGAATGAGTCAAACACACACACTACACTGTCGGTGAGGTTAAGCAAACGTTTTCATCTGTGGCAGTGCAGTCTGTTTACTCATTGTCACTAGGAAAATGCTCAGGGTGTCATCGGTGGCTTTCAGAGTTTTTCTTCCTCTGTGTTAGTCTTTGGTACAAAGACACTGATACAGAAGTACAGAGGCAGAGTTAGTGCCAGATTCAGCCCCGTACGCTGCCTACTGTAATTTAACATTTTGGGGGGTGAGGGCGGGTTGATTCTCTCTCTCTCTCACTCTCTCGTGCGCTCTCTCTGACTCTCTCATGCTCTACAGTTTACTATAGTAAAAATACTGTATTGAAAAAAGAGTAGTATATACTATAGTAATTACTGTATTGTTTTTGCGGACTGTAGTATACTGTAGTATTTACTGTAGTGTTTTTGGGGACATTATTGTAATATTTACTGTAGTGTTTTTGGGACATTACAGTACAATTTACTCGTGTTTTTGTTTTATTATCTTTGACATAGAGATGGGGGGGCTTTCTCCTTGAGGAAACGTATTAGAGAAACACTAAGAGAAAACGTTCCATGACCTATAGGACTGGGTTCTGAAAGCAGAGATCCAATGTGCTCTTTTCTATAACCTGTAAGGAACACAATATTTGGTCTATACTTGGCATGCAGGTTTCTTATTTGCAGGTTGTACAAAATGGGCAGGCTATATGCCAATGAAATACTGTAGTATTTACTATAGTTAAAAATGTAGTGTTTTTGCTGACATTTTGCTGACACTTCTGTAGTATTTACTACAGTGTTTGTAAATAGTCAAATATGTGTGGATAATACTTTAGTATTTACTATAGTATTCAATATACTCCAAAAAACAGTATAATACAGTTTACTACAGAATTCTTTAGTAAGGACTATAGTATTCTATAGTATACTGTAGTATGTTTTTTATTTGGGGCAGCCAAGAGGGATATCACTGACAGAAATCCACAGGTGCCCTCCACACTAGCATAACCACTTCCTCTAAGGGTTAAGGAGACAAGGAAAGGAGACTCTCCGGTGCACTGATACATGTTTTTCCTACTCAACCAATACCTCCACTAAGGATTTAGGAGACAAGGAGAGGAGACTCTCTAGTGCATTGAGACAGGTCCTTCCAAAGGGAACAGAGAGCTCTCTTCCCTTGCTTGCTGGGTTAGTGCCGGCCGATGTTTCCTTAAGCCTCTACCTAGTACCAAGTCAAACTGTACCCATTATCTCTCACACACAGACTGTGTCTCTAACTGTGTGTGAAGCAGAGGTGGCTACGGTGTGTGTTCAGGCTCAAACACTGGAACGAAGCACCCAGTATCTCTCTTAGATACACACACACACATACACACACACACACACACACACACACACACACACACACACACACACACACACACACACACACACACACACACACACACACACACACACACACACACACACACTGCTCAGTGCAGTACTGGCCCTAACTGAGTAAGATGTGGAATATCTTTCTCAGACAGGCACACACACATACATGCATTCACGCGCTCACGCGCACACACACATACAGTACATACACACATACTGTACATTTATGTAAACATGTACAGTGTCTCCGTACTGTCTTCAACCTCCCATAGTATGCCTTATCAGTTGACATTAATATCATTTTTGTGTTGTTAACGTTGCGGTTTGTCTCACGGCTCTTTTTGAAAAGCCATTTCTTCGGTGTGACACACCACTCCAGCTGCCGGTGTTCCGCTCCCCTCCCCTCCCATCCTTCTCCTCTCCTCTCCTCTCCTCTCCTCTCTTCTCCTCTCCTCTCCCCTCTCAGATGAGAGGAGAATCTTGAAAAGAACATTTGCATCTTAAAAGCTCCAGCCCTTCTCTCCAAAGCCCCTGTCCCTCCTGCCAGTTCAGCCCTTTTCCGCACCATTCTCCTGGGCCTAAACACTTTAGCTATCCCTGTGTATGGTGTACAATCCCTCCAAAGCACTCAACTGCTAATATGACCTCTATTCAACTGTGTGACCAAACAGAAACACACACAGACAGTCTGTGCCAGGCTTTTTGTGTTGTACGCCCCTTTATACACTATGAATATGTAGACAGTCAGTGAACTGAGTTAAACACACACACAGGCTTGGCTGGTGGGCTTTCTGAATCAGAGAGAGGAAATGAATGGGCCTGTGTATCAGCTAGCCACAGCCTGTAGAGCTGGCTGGAGCATGGAAGAGAGGAGATAGGGAGGAGAGGAAAGTGGGAGGAAGAGGGGGATAGCGGAGGAGAGGAAAAGAGAGGTAGGGTGGATGGATTCACCCACAGCCTGTGGAGCTGGATGGAGCAGAGAGAGACAGAGAGAGACAGAGAGAGAGAGAGCGAGAGAGAGAGAGAGAGAGAATTGGAGCAAAGCCCAGATTCAGGGCTTGGTTGCTTGCTGTGGCGTGCTGAGATGGACAGCCTATGGGGGTAAGGGGGGATAGGAGGGTTAGAGAGATTTTTGGGGTGGCAGAGATAGCCATTGCAAATTGAATCGCATGGCAGATTGCTCATGATCTGCCTGTCTGGGGGATGGGCGGGTCAACGGCCCAGGAGTCAGACCACAGAGACAGGTCTGCTCTGTATCCTTCTGCTCCCCTTATACCTCTCCACTGTACACAGGCCTAAGAGATAAGGCCAAAGACATAGGGACAGATCTGTTGAGTATTTGGAATGGCTTTGGTCTTTGTCTGTCTGCCTCTCTCTCTCTCTCTCTCTCTCTCTCTCTCTTCTTCTCTTGCCCTCGCTATCGTGACTGTGTGTGACTCTCAGAAGCAGCAGGGAGGGCAGATTTGGGCATAGGAGATCTGATTCCCCTCTCATAAGCTGCTCCATGGCATGTTTCATGGGGAACTATGAAGGGCTACAGTATAATCCTGCATATATAACACGCTGTGTGCTTCAAACACAAGACTATTATAAATCTCTTAAATCTTTGTTTTACTGCACTTTCGTGACCAGACTTGATTAACGCAGACCCATTGGTCCATTGGATTTAGTGCAAAGGGAAAGCACTTCATTGGGGATTTGTTGACTTTTTTTGGTTGTGATGTGTCTCTTTGGTTTCGTAATAGATCTTAGTGTACGACCATGATTCATTGGCATCACAATACAGCCATCCTATTGGTTATCCAGTGATTTGGTTGGAAAATATCCATCTCACTTCGGCCTGATTTGTTTGTTGGTATAAAAGCCAACGTATCCCACATTAAACATTAGACATTACACATAACAGAAAGTAATCACCCACAAAACACAAGTGGGAAAAGGTTACCTAAGTATGATTCTCAAACAGACACAACTAACGACACCGGCCAAACGCAAAACACAACATAGAAAAAGGAACAAAGACAACCCATCCCAACTCACGCCCTGACCATACTAAAACAAAGATCTAATAAAAGATCTATGGTCAGAATGTGACAGTACCCCCCCAAAGGTGCGGACTCTGGCCGCAAAGCCTGAACCTATAGGGGAGGGTCTGGGTGGGTGTCTGTCTGCGGTGGCGGCTCTGGCGCGGGACGTGGACCCCACTCCACCATAGTCTTTTTCCGGCTCCTAACCTGCCTCCGTGGCCTCTTTAGAGCGGCGACCCTCGCCGCCAACCTCGGACTGGGGACCCTAGCCATGGGTCCAGAATGGACGGGAGATTCCGGCAGCACCGGACAGGCGGGAGACTCCGGCAGCTCCGGAGTGACAGGCGATTCGGGTAGCACCAGAGTAACGAACGGCTCTGGCAGCTCCTGACTGACGGGCGGCTCTGGCAGCTCCTGACTGATGGGCGGCTCTGGCAGCTCCTGACAGACATGCGGCTCTGGCAGCTCCTGACAGACATGCGGCTCTGGCAGCTCCTGACTGACGGGCGGCTCTGGCAGCTCCTGAATTGACGGGCTGCTCTGGCAGCTCCTGACTGACGGGCGGCTCTGGCAGCTCCTGACTGACGGGCGGCTCTGGCAGCTCCTGACAGACATGCGGCTCTGGCAGCTCCTGACTGACGGGCGGCTCTGGCAGCTCCTGACAGACATGCGGCTCTGGCAGCTCCTGACAGACATGCGGCTCTGGCAGCTCCTGACTGACGGGCGGCTCTGGCAGCTCCTGAATGACGGGCGGCTCTGGCAGCTCCTGACTGACGGGCGGCTCTGGCAGCTCCTGACAGATGGGCGGCTCTGGCAGTTCAGGATAGACGGGCGGCTCTGGCAGCTCAGGACAGACGGGCGGCTCTGGAAGCTCAGGACAGACGGGAGACTCTGGCAGCTCAGGACAGATGGGAGACTCTGGCAGCGCTGAGCAGGTGGAAGCACCTGTAGGGAGGAGACGGAGAGACAGCCTGGTGCGAGGGGCTGCCACCGGAGGCCTGGTGCGTGGAGAAGGCACCGGATAGACCGGACCATGGAGGCGCACTGGAGGTCTCGAGCACCGAGCCTGCCCAACCCTACCTGGCTGGATGCTCCCCGTAGCCAGGCCAGTGCGGCGAGGTGGAATCGACCACACTGGGCTGTGCTGGCGAACCGGGGACACCTTGCGCAGGGCTGGTGCCATGTACCCCGGCCCAAGGAGATGCACTGTGAGACCAGATGCGCTGAGCCGGCTTCATGGCACCTGGCTCGATGCCCACTCTAGCCCGGCCGATACAAGGCGCTGCCATGTAACGCACCGGGCTATGCCTGCGCACTGGGGACACCGTGCGCCTCACGGCATAACATGGTGCCTGCCCAGTCCACCTCTCTCTACGGTAAGAACGAGGAGTTGACGCAGGTCTCCTGCCTGACTTAGCCACACTCCCCGTGTCCCTCCTCCCAATATATTTTTGGGGCTGCCTCTCGTCCCAGCCGCGCTGCCGTGCTGCCTCCTCATACCACCACCTCTCGGCTTTCGCTGCCTCCAGCTCTGCCTTGGGACGCTGATATTCTCCCGGCTGTACCCAGGGTCCCTTGCCATCCAAGATCTCCTCCCATATCCAGGATTCTGGAGATCGCTGCTGCTGCCCGTTACCACGCTGCTTGGTCCTTTGGTGGTGGGTGATTCTGTCACGATCGTCGTTAGAATGAGGTGAGGACCAAAGTGCAGTGTGAGGACCACTCCAACCCTAAACCTTCCAAACCACTCCAACCCTAAACCTTCCAAACCTAAACCTTCCAAACCACTCCAACCCTAAAACTTCAAAACCACTCCAACCCTAAACCTTCCAAACCACTCCAATCCTAAACCTTCCAACCCTAAACCTTCCAAACCACTCCAACCCTAAACCTTCCCAACCACTCCAACCCTAAACCTTCCAACCCTAAACCTTCCAACCCCAAACCTTCCAAACCACTCCAACCCTAAACTTTCCAAACCACTCCAACCCTAAACCTTCCAAACCACTCCAACCCTAAACCTTCCAACCCTAAACCTTCCAAACCACTCCAACCCTAAACCTTCCAAACCACTCCAACCCTAAACCTTCCAAACCACTCCAACCCCAAACCTTCCAAACCACTCAAACTCTAAACCTTCCAAACCTAAACCTTCCAAACCACTCCAACCCTAAACCTTCCAATTCAATGTTTTCACTCTCTTCTTATAGGGAGAACGTTTGACAACTTGGTCATTTAGCAAGCAGATGCTCTTATCCAGAGTGACTTACTGGAGCAATTAGGGTTTTGCTCAATGGCACATTGACAGATTTTTCACCTAATCGGCTCGGGAGTCAAACCTGCGGCCTTTCGGTTACTGGCCCAACGCTCTTAACCGCTAGACTACCTGCCTCCACTGGTTTTCATATAGAAAACTCCTAAGATGTACAAACACAGACCAAAGGAACATTACCTATAGCTCATCAGAAACATTATACATGGGAAACAAGACAAGACAAGTTAACTGGTTATGTTCTGAGTCACTGAGATAAATCATCATGTGTGTGATTAGCAATAAGAGCCTATCACTAATCATAAAGAAACCAAATACCTCGCCAAGTAACATACTCTGTCTGCACAGCAGGGGGATAGGAGAGAGGGATGGGGATAGGAGGGGAGAAGGGAGGGAGATGAGGACAGTAAGAGAGGGATGGGGATAAGAGGGGAGAAGGGAGGGAGATGAGGACAGTAAGAGATGGATGGGGATAATAGGGGAGAAGGGAGGGAGATGAGGACAACAAGAGAGGGATGGGGATAATAGGGGAGAAGGGAGGGAGATGAGGACAACAAGAGAGGGATGGGGATAAGAGGGGATGATAGGAGGGGAGGGAGGGAGATGAGGACAGTAAGAGATGGATGGGGATAAGAGGGGAGAAGGGAGGGAGATGAGGACAGTAAGAGAGGGATGGGGATAAGAGGGGAGAAGGGAGGGAGATGAGGACAGTAAGAGATGGATGGGGATAGGGGGAGAAGGGAGGGGAGATGGGAGGGAGGGGATGGGGACAGGACAGTAAGAGAAGAGAGGGATGGGGATAGAGAGATGGGGATAAGGGAGGGGAGGGAGATGAGGACAGTAAGAGAGGGATGGGGATAAGAGGGGAGAAGGGAGGGAGATGAGGACAGTAAGAGAGGGATGGGGATAAGAGGGGAGAAGGGAGGGAGATGAGGACAGTAAGAGATGGATGGGGATAAGAGGGGAGAAGGGAGGGAGATGGGACAGTAAGGAGGGATGGGGATAAGAGATGAGGTAAGAGAGGGATGGGGATAAGAGGGGAGAAGGGAGGGAGATGAGGACAGTAAGAGATGGATGGGGATAAGAGGGGAGAAGGGAGGGAGATGAGGACAGTAAGAGATGGATGGGGATAAGAGGGGAGAAGGGAGGGAGATGAGGACAGTAAGAGATGGATGGGGATGGGGATAAGAGGGGAGAAGGGAGGGAGATGAGGACAGTAAGAGATGGATGGGGATAAGAGGGGAGAAGGGAGGGAGATGAGGACAGTAAGAGATGGATGGGGATAAGAGGGAGAAGGGAGGGAGATGAGGACAGTAAGAGATGGATGGGGATAAGGGGGAGAAGGGAGGGAGATGAGGACAGTAAGAGATGGATGGGGATAAGAGGGGAGAAGGGAGGGAGATGAGGACAGTAAGAGAGGGATGGGGATAAGAGGGGAGAAGGGAGGGAGATGAGGACAGTAAGAGAGGGATGGGGATAAGAGGGGAGAAGGGAGGGAGATGAGGACAGTAAGAGATGGATGGGGATAAGAGGGGAGAAGGGAGGGAGATGAGGACAGTAAGAGATGGATGGGGATAAGAGGGGAGAAGGGAGGGAGATGAGGACAGTAAGAGATGGATGGGGATAAGAGGGGAGAAGGGAGGGAGATGAGGACAGTAAGAGATGGATGGGGATAAGAGGGGAGAAGGGAGGGAGATGAGGACAGTAAGAGATGGATGGGGATAAGAGGGGAGAAGGGAGGGAGATGAGGACAGTAAGAGATGGATGGGGATAAGAGGGAGAAGGGAGGGAGATGAGGACAGTAAGAGAGGGATGGGGATAAGAGGGGAGAAGGGAGGGAGATGAGGACAGTAAGAGATGGATGGGGATAAGAGGGGAGAAGGGAGGGAGATGAGGACAGTAAGAGATGGATGGGGATAATAGGGGATAAGAGGGGGAGAAGGGAGGGAGATGAGGACAGTAAGAGATGGGGATGGGGATAAGGGAGGGGAGAAGGGAGGGAGATGAGGACAGTAAGAGATGGATGGGGATAAGAGAGGGAGATGAAGGGAGGATGGGGAGATGAGGACAGTAAGAGATGGATGGGGATAAGAGGGGAGAAGGGAGGGAGATGAGGACAGTAAGAGAGGGATGGGGATAGGAGGGGAGAAGGGAGGGAGATGAGGACAGTAAGAGAGGGATGGGGATAAGAGGGGAGAAGGGAGGGAGATGAGGACAGTAAGAGATGGGATGGGGATAATAGGGAGAAGGGAGGGAGATGAGGACAGTAAGAGAGGGATGGGGATAAGAGGGGAGAAGGGAGGGAGATGAGGACAGTAAGAGATGGATGGGGATAAGAGGGGAGAAGGGAGGGAGATGAGGACAGTAAGAGAGGGATGGGGATAAGAGGGGAGAAGGGAGGGAGATGAGGACAGTAAGAGATGGATGGGGATAAGAGGGGAGAAGGGAGGGAGATGAGGACAGTAAGAGAGGGATGGGGATAAGAGGGGAGAAGGGAGGGAGATGAGGACAGTAAGAGATGGATGGGGATAAGAGGGGAGAAGGGAGGGAGATGAGGACAGTAAGAGATGGATGGGGATAATAGGGGAGAAGGGAGGGAGATGAGGACAGTAAGAGATGGATGGGGATAACAGAGGATGGAGAAGGGGAGGGAGATGAGGACAGTAAGAGAGGGATGGGGATAAGAGGGGAGAAGGGAGGGAGATGAGGACAGTAAGAGAGGGATGGATGGGGATAAGAGGGGAGAAGGGAGGGAGATGAGGACAGTAAGAGATGGATGGGGATAATAGGGGAGAAGGGAGGGAGATGAGGACAGTAAGAGATGGATGGGGATAATAGGGGAGAAGGGAGGGAGATGAGGACAGTAAGAGATGGATGGGGATAAGAGGGGAGAAGGGAGGGAGATGAGGACAGTAAGAGAGGGATGGGGATAAGAGGGGAGAAGGGAGGGAGATGAGGACAGTAAGAGATGGATGGGGATAAGAGGGGAGAAGGGAGGGAGATGAGGACAGTAAGAGATGGGGGGATGGGGATAAGAGGGGATGGGGATAAGAAGGGGAGGGAGATGAGGACAGTAAGAGAGGGATGGGGATAAGAGGGGAGAAGGGAGGGAGATGAGGACAGTAAGAGAGGGATGGGGATAAGAGGGGAGAAGGGAGGGAGATGAGGACAGTAAGAGATGGATGGGGATAAGAGGGGAGAAGGGAGGGAGATGAGGACAGTAAGAGATGGATGGGGATAATAGGGAAGAAGGGAGGGAGATGAGGACAGTAAGAGAGGGATGGGGATAATAGGGAAGAAGGGAGGGAGATGAGGACAGTAAGAGATGGATGGGGATAAGAGGGGAGAAGGGAGGGAGATGAGGACAGTAAGAGAGGGATGGGGATAAGAGGGGAGAAGGGAGGGAGATGAGGACAGTAAGAGATGGATGGGGATAAGAGGGGAGAAGGGAGGGAGATGAGGACAGTAAGAGATGGATGGGGATAATAGGGGAAGAAGGGAGGGAGATGAGGACAGTAAGAGATGGATGGGGATAATAGGGGAGAAGGGAGGGAGATGAGGACAGTAAGAGATGGATGGGGATAAGAGGGGAGAAGGGAGGGAGATGAGGACAGTAAGAGATGGATGGGGATAAGAGGGGAGAAGGGAGGGAGATGAGGACAGTAAGAGATGGATGGGGATAAGAGGGGAGAAGGGAGGGAGATGAGGACAGTAAGAGAGGATGGGGATAAGAGGGGAGAAGGGAGGGAGATGAGGACAGTAAGAGAGGGATGGGGATAAGAGGGAGAAGGGAGGGAGATGAGGACAGTAAGAGAGGGATGGGGATAAGAGGGGAGAAGGGAGGGATGGATGAGACAGTAAGAGATGGATGGGGATAAGAGGGGAGAAGGGAGGGAGATGAGGACAGTAAGAGAGGGATGGGGATAAGAGGGGAGAAGGGAGGGAGATGAGGACAGTAAGAGATGGATGGGGATAAGAGGGGAGAAGGGAGGGAGATGAGGACAGTAAGAGAGGGATGGGGATAAGAGGGGAGAAGGGAGGGAGATGAGGACAGTAAGAGATGGATGGGGATAAGAGGGGAGAAGGGAGGGAGATGAGGACAGTAAGAGATGGATGGGGATAAGAGGGGAGAAGGGAGGGAGATGAGGACAGTAAGAGATGGATGGGGATAAGAGGGGAGAAGGGAGGGAGATGAGGACAGTAAGAGAGGGATGGGGATAAGAGGGGAGAAGGGAGGGAGATGAGGACAGTAAGAGAGGGATGGGGATAAGAGGGGAGAAGGGAGGGAGATGAGGACAGTAAGAGATGGATGGGGATAAGAGGGGAGAAGGGAGGGAGATGAGGACAGTAAGAGATGGATGGGGATAAGGGGAGAAGGGAGGGAGATGAGGACAGTAAGAGATGGATGGGGATAAGAGGGGAGAAGGGAGGGAGATGAGGACAGTAAGAGAGGGATGGGGATAAGAGGGGAGAAGGGAGGGAGATGAGGACAGTAAGAGATGGGGATGGGGATAAGAGGGGGAGAAGGGAGGGAGATGAGGACAGTAAGAGAGGGATGGGGATAAGAGGGGAGAAGGGAGGGAGATGAGGACAGTAAGAGATGGATGGGTATAAGAGGGGAGAAGGGAGGGAGATGAGGACAGTAAGAGATGGATGGGGATAAGAGGGGAGAAGGGAGGGAGATGAGGACAGTAAGAGAGGGATGGGGATAAGGGGAGAAGGGAGGGAGATGAGGACAGTAAGAGAGGGATGGGGATAAGAGGGGAGAAGGGAGGGAGATGAGGACAGTAAGAGAGGGATGGGGATAAGAGGGGAGAAGGGAGGGAGATGAGGACAGTAAGAGATGGATGGGGATAATAGGGGAGAAGGGAGGGAGATGAGGACAGTAAGAGATGGATGGGGATAAGAGGGGAGAAGGGAGGGAGATGAGGACAGTAAGAGAGGGATGGGGATAAGAGGGGAGAAGGGAGGGAGATGAGGACAGTAAGAGAGGGATGGGGATAAGAGGGGAGAAGGGAGGGAGATGAGGACAGTAAGAGAGGGATGGGGATAAGAGGGGAGAAGGGAGGGAGATGAGGACAGTAAGAGATGGATGGGGATAAGAGGGGAGAAGGGAGGGAGATGAGGACAGTAAGTGATGGATGGGGATAAGAGGGGAGAAGGGAGGGAGATGAGGACAGTAAGAGAGGGATGGGGATAAGAGGGGAGAAGGGAGGAGATGAGGACAGTAAGAGATGGATGGGGATAAGAGGGGAGAAGGGAGGGAGATGAGGACAGTAAGAGATGGATGGGGATAAGAGGGGAGAAGGGAGGGAGATGAGGACAGTAAGAGATGGATGGGGATAAGAGGGGAGAAGGGAGGGAGATGAGGACAGTAAGAGAGGATGGGGATAAGAGGGGAGAAGGGAGGGAGATGAGGACAGTAAGAGAGGGATGGGGATAAGAGGGGAGAAGGGAGGGAGATGAGGACAGTAAGAGATGGATGGGGATAAGAGGGGAGAAGGGAGGGAGATGAGGACAGTAAGAGATGGATGGGGATAAGAGGGGAGAAGGGAGGGAGATGAGGACAGTAAGAGAGGGATGGGGATAAGAGGGGAGAAGGGAGGGAGATGAGGACAGTAAGAGAGGGATGGGGATAAGAGGGGAGAAGGGAGGGAGATGAGGACAGTAAGAGAGGGATGGGGATAAGAGGGGAGAAGGGAGGGAGATGAGGACAGTAAGAGATGGATGGGGATAAGAGGGGAGAAGGGAGGGAGATGAGGACAGTAAGAGATGGATGGGGATAAGAGGGGAGAAGGGAGGGAGATGAGGACAGTAAGAGATGGATGGGGATAAGAGGGGAGAAGGGAGGGAGATGAGGACAGTAAGAGATGGATGGGGATAAGAGGGGAGAAGGGAGGGAGATGAGGACAGTAAGAGATGGATGGGGATAAGAGGGGAGAAGGGAGGGAGATGAGGACAGTAAGAGATGGATGGGGATAAGAGGGGAGAAGGGAGGGAGATGAGGACAGTAAGAGATGGATGGGGATAAGAGGGGAGAAGGGAGGGAGATGAGGACAGTAAGAGAGGGATGGGGATAAGAGGGGAGAAGGGAGGGAGATGAGGACAGTAAGAGATGGATGGGGATAAGAGGGGAGAAGGGAGGGAGATGAGGACAGTAAGAGATGGATGGGGATAAGAGGGGAGAAGGGAGGGAGATGAGGACAGTAAGAGATGGATGGGGATAAGAGGGGAGAAGGGAGGGAGATGAGGACAGTAAGAGAGGGATGGGGATAAGAGGGGAGAAGGGAGGGAGATGAGGACAGTAAGAGAGGGATGGGGATAAGAGGGGAGAAGGGAGGGAGATGAGGACAGTAAGAGATGGATGGGGATAAGAGGGGAGAAGGGAGGGAGATGAGGACAGTAAGAGATGGATGGGGATAAGAGGGGAGTAGGGAGGGAGATGAGGACAGTAAGAGAGGGATGGGGATAAGAGGGGAGAAGGGAGGGAGATGAGGACAGTAAGAGATGGATGGGGATAAGAGGGGAGAAGGGAGGGAGATGAGGACAGTAAGAGAGATGGGATGGGGATAAGAGGGGAGAAGGGAGGGAGATGAGGACAGT
>NC_088238.1:27538727-27548727 GCF_036934945.1 Oncorhynchus masou masou
GAATCTTCGGGCATGGCAAATCCAGGCCTGGCACTGGTCTGCCGTGATGTCATTGCATGCGTCATCCATGGCCTAGAGACGGGTGGCTTGTTCGTGAGGGCGCCTATCACATACCTTCCACCTCGATGTGGAGAAAAATTCCTCAATCGGGTTAAGGAAAGGAGAGTATGGGGGTAAGCACAGGGTGGTAAATTGTGGATGGGCCTGAAACCATGCTTGCACCATTTGAGCACCTGACATTATCCCACACAATGACATAGGTCATGCCATCAGCTCTACAGACCTGATTTAGCTCATCAAAGACAGTTACATTCGAACAGAGTAGAGAGTTTTAGATGAGTAGAGTAGAGAGTTTTAGATGATGTTCGACCAAACATTAGAATGGACAAGATGCGTAATCTAAGCAACTTTGACCCTGGTATGATTGATGATGCTACACATGGTGATTCCAGCATCTCAGAAACAGCTGCCTTCCTGGGATTTTTATGCACTACAGTCTCTAGAGTTTACAGAGAATGGTGCGAAAAACAAAACACATTCAGTGAGCGGCAGTTCTGTGGGAAAAAGCACCTTGTTAATGAGAGAGGTCAGAGGAGAATGTCCAGACTCATTCAAGCTAACATAAAGGGAACAAATGCTCAAAGAACAGCTGTTTAAAACAGTGGTGTGCAGAATGGCATCTCTTAACATACAACACCATGAATAATTCAGGCTGTTGTGGAGGCAAAAGGGGGTCCTACACAGTACTAGATAGGTGTACCTAATAAAGTGGCCGGTGAGTGTACAGTAATGTCAAATCTGAATATATGGTCTGGAAAAGTGGTACATGGGACCATAGAAACAGTGTCTGATAAAGAATGATGGTGAAATATTACATCCATATATAATGTAGTCCAATTGGTTCATGTTCCACGGTAATTGGTGTCAATGGATCTCGTTATCCTGAAACTTTCATGATCTAAACATGGAATATCGTTTGTCAGTTTCCATAAAACTATGCATTAAGAGTAACGCAACAGTTACTTATCATTTTGAGCAGTTGTATCAATTGATAGTTAGATCATTGTAATGAAATGAATAGACAGTCATCTCAGATGTAATGTGTGAATTGCATTTTGAAATGGTAATACTTTGATGTTGAGTTGTGTCATTTTGAACAGGTGATTTTAGTTCAATGAACAAATGATCTTAGCTTTATGTGTATTGTATCCAAGCAATTGGAAAAAGTGTTAGAGTTTTAAAAAAATTGCATTTTGATCATTGGTTGTGAGTTTTTTGTCTAGAGTTTTGAAAAATGACATCAAGGTTCCGAAATTAGTGCCAAAGTGATTGTAAAAAACTGTAAACAAACACAAACAAACAAGCCGTTGAGGGAGGGTGCAAGGGAGTGAAAGAGAGAGGGGGAGAGAGAGAGAATAAACAAATCAGGAGTGAGGTGAAAGGTTAATAGAATTATAATAATAATAATGCCTATTGCAAGTGCTAGTCTTATGGTCTGGCCTCGTCCAACCTGCCTGTGTGTGTGTGTGTGTGTGTGTGTGTGTGTGTGTGTGTGTGTGTGTGTGTGTGTGTGTGTGTGTGTGTGTGTGTGTGTGTGTGTGTGTGTGTGTGTGTGTGTGTGTGTGTGTGTGTGTGTGTGTGTGTGTGTGTGTGTGTGTGTGTGTGTACAAAATCTCAGTTTATATCACAACAATAGCCAGTTTGTCCTGAGGTCACCCTGAAATTAAAATGTGTGTCATGCAAACCAGATGTCGTCCACTGTGATGTGACACAGAACTCTACTGTCTGACCTGAAATATCTCTCTCAGTCCATTACATGAGGATGTTATACAGGCTGCCTGCCCGAGAGGGCCACAGCTCTGTTCAACAAGTGCTGAGTGTTTTGAGCTTGTAATGTTTAATATTATGTCGTAAACATTTTACTAACTTTATTGTGTGTGTGTGTGTGTGTGTGTGTGTGTGTGTGTGTGTGTGTGTGTGTGTGTGTGTGTGTGTGTGTGTGTGTGTGTGTGTGTGTGTGTGTGTGTGTGTGTGTGTGTGTGTGTGTGTGTGTGTAGTGTACATGTGTGTTACCGTGAATGCTTGATTATCAGGACTCAATAGAAGGTTAAATGCTTGGTTATGTAGATGTAGTGGTAACAGGCCTTGGGTAATGGCAGGACACACAGATATGTAGAGCGTTTGATTATCAGTAACATTATCTTTATTGCAATCCGTGTATTGATTTAATGATTGTGTTATCAGCATAACTCTATCATAGCCAAAATATTTAGTGTAAATATATGAATTATATGGACCCTGGTCAAACGTAGTCTGGAATCTGGTCAAAAGTAGTCTGGACCCTGGTCAAAAGTAGTATGGACCCTGGTCAAAAGTAGTCTGGACCCTGGTCAAAAGATGTATGGACCCTGGTCAAAAGTAGTATGGACCCTGGTCAAAAGATGTATGGACCCTGGTCAAAAGATGTATGGACCCTGGTCAAAAGTTGTATGGACCCTGGTCAAAAGTAGTATGGACACTGGTCAAAAGTAGTATGGACTAACTAATCACACAGAATTACATATACCCAGAATAGATCATATATTGATTACAAATTATGTCATAAAATTATGTCATTGGTCGTCTATGGAAGGCCGGTTTGTCCTTTATGGATCTCTGGTCCACTGAAGGATATCTGGTGGTAGAATGGTTACTTAGTAGTACCGTCGACGTGTGGTAGAATAGATACTCTGTCCGTCCTCTACAAGCCCACGTTTATAGTTGCTGCGCTAACGCGACGGCTAGCAGGTTTCACTTCTTTAGTGAATAAGAGTACAAAGTTCATACCAAGTTGCCATACTTTAACCTCATGCTATATTCTTGCTGGTATAGTCGAAATTCATCCTCCCGGGGTGTAGGTCGTCACCTTCACATTGAAATTTGATGCAAATTTCGTTAGGTTCTCTAAGGTTGGCTTAGTTCTTTAGGTGGTCTTTGTCCTTCCAACATGGGGACCTCAAGTCCACACGTCCTTGGAACAGCTTATTATCTGAGCCCTTTTAACATAAGACTGTCGCCCTAACGTCCTCGGAACAGAGAGGTCAGACATTTTCGTCAAGGGCTTTATATAGGCGGGGAGAGCAGGGAGTGTTTCATAGTTTACAACCAATGTCTGTTCACATGGGCAGGGCCACTGAGTTGAGCATAGTTTACTCTATGACAAACAGTTCTCTCATTAAGAAGCTAAATTACATTTAATCTTTTCACAAATAGTTTCATATTTAAACATTTAAATTGCACAACAATTCCATGTGAATCTGATAACTATAATGTGTAGACTTTCCAAGATACAGTTTATGTTGTCCTATCACCCGTAATAATTCCTCAAACGCCAACTGATCTGGCATCATATTCATTTAGTACCAATATTCATTTAGTACCAATGATGTTCCCAGACTCTCTATGTTTAACAAAGGCTTTTCAAGAGTCCTTCTGTAAAGTCAAGAGAGAGGAAAGGGAGAAAGGTATTTATGGGGGGGTCATAAACCTCACCCACAGGCAAACGTCATGACAGCCCTCAGTCCTGCTCAAAATTCCTTAGATAGCCCTTTTGTCCCACCCCATACACATGCGGAGATCACAGCTGGCTTAACTGGTGCCTCCAGAGAAGAAACCTCTCTCATCTTCACTCAACACCTAGGTTTACCTCCACTGTACTCACATCCTACCATACCATTGTGTGTACATTATGCCCTGAATCTAGTCTACCACGCCCAGAAATCTGCTCCTTTTATTCTATGTCCCAATCGCAGTACACGACCAGTTCTTATAGCCTTTAGCCGTACCCTTTTCCTACTCCTCCTCTGTTTCTCTGGTGATGTAGAGGTTAACCCAGGCCCTGTAGTCCCCAGTTCCACACCTATTCCCCAGGCGCTATCATTTGTTGACTTCTGTAACCATAAAAGCCTTGGTTTCATGCACGTTAACATCAGAAGCCTAAGTTTGTTTTATTCACTGCTTTAGCACACGCCTCCAACCCTGATGTCCGTGTATGAATCCTGGCTTAGAAAGGACACCAAAAATTCTGAAATTTCCATCCCCAACTACAACATTTTCCGACAAGATAGATAGAACTGCCAAAGGGAGTGGAGTTGCATTCTACTGCAGAGATATCCTGCAGAGTTCTGTCATACTATCCAGGTCTATGCCCAAAAAGTTCAAGCTTCTACTTTTAAAATTCCACCTTTCCAGAAATAAGTCTCTCACTGTTGCTCTTTATTATAGACCCCCCCCCCCTCAGCCCCCAGCTGTGCCCTGGACACCATATGTGAATTAATTGCCCCCTTTTATCTTCAGAGTTTGTACTGTTAGGTGACCTAAAAGGGATATGTTTAACACCCCGGCCATTTTACACTCTAAGCTAGATGCCCTCAATCTCACAAAATTATCATGGAACCAGTTACAACCCTACATCTGAAAACATGGGCACCCTAATAGATATCATACTGACCAACCTGCCCTCTAAATACACCTCTGCTGCCTTCAACCAGGATCTCAGCGTTCACTGCCTGGCCCGGGCATCCTGGAAGGATATTGACCTCATTCCGTCAGCAGAGGATGCCTGGTTATTCTTTAAAAGTTCTTTCCTCACCATCGTAAATAAGCATGCCCCGTTCAAAAAAACGTAGAACTAAGAACACATATAGCCCTTGGTTCACTCCAGACTTGACTGCCCTTGACCAGCACAAAAACATCCTGTGGCGTAGGCGTATTGCATTAGCATCGAACAGCCCCCACGATATGCAACTTTCCTGGGAAGTCAGGAACCAATGTACACAGGCCGTTGAGAAACCAAAGGCTAACCTTTTCAAACAGAAATGTGCATCCTGTAGCACAAGAGAATAAGAGCACCTCCTCCCAACTGCCCACTGCACTGAGGCTGGGAAACACTGTCACCACTGATAAATCTACGATAATCGAGAATATCAAAAAGCATTTTTCTAGGGTTGGCCATGCTTTCCACCTGGCTACCCCTACCCCGTCAACAGCTTTGCACCCCCCACAGCAGCTCACCCAAATCCAGATAGCTGATGTTCTGAAAGAGCTGCAAAATCTGGACCCCTACAAATCAGCTGGGCTAGACAATCTGGACCCTCTTTTTCTAAAATGTTCCGCCTCAATTGTTGCAACCCCTATTACTAGCCTGTTCAACCTCTCTTTCGTATCATCTGAGATCCCTAAAGATTGGAAAGTGGCCACAGTCATCCCCCTCTTCAAAGGGGGAGACAGGCCTATATCTATCCTACCCTGCCTTTCTAAAGTCTTCGAAAGCCAAGTTAACAATCAGATCAACGACCATTTCTAATCCCACCGTACCTTCTCCACTATGCAATCTGGTTTCCGAGCTGGTCATGGGTGCACCTCAGCCATGCTAAAGGTCCTCAATGATATCATAACCTCCATCGATAAAGGACAATACTGTGCAGCTGTCTTCATCGACCTGGCCAAGGCTTTCAACTCTGTCAATCACCGCATCCTTATCGGCAGACTCAACAGCCTTGGTTTCTCAAATGACTGCCTCGCCTGGTTCACCAACTACTTCTCAGATAGAGTTCAGTGTGCTGACCTCTGGCAGTCTCTATGTGTTTGTCACAGGGTTCAATTCTCAGGATGACTCTTTTCTCTGTATACATCAATGATGTCGCTTTTGCAGCTGGTGATTCTCTGATCCACCGCTACGCAGACAACACCATTCTGTATACTTCTGGCCCTTCTTTGGACACTGTGTTAACTAACCTCCAGACGAGCTTCAATGCCACACAACACTTCTTCTGTGGCCTTCCACTGCTCTTAAATGCAAGTGAAACTAAATGCATGCTCTTATACTTGTATACTTGTGGCCTGCACCCATCCGCACGTCTAACATCACTACTCTGGATGGTTCTGACTTAGAATATGTGGCCAACTCCAAATACCTAGGTGTCTGGTTAGACTGTAACCTCTCCTTCCAGACTCACGTTAAGCATCTCCAATCCAAAATTAAATCTACAATCGGTTTCCTATGTCGCATCAAAGCACCCTTCACTCATGCTGCCAAACATAGCCACGTAAAACTGACTATCCTACCGATCCTTGACTTTAGCTATGTCATTTACAAAATAGCCTACAACACTCTATTCAGCAAATTGGATGTAGTCTATCACAGTGCCATCTGTTTTGTCACCAAAGGCCCATATACTACCCAACATTGCGACCTGTATGCTCTCGTTGGCTGGCCCTCGCTTCATATTCGACGCCAAACTTGCTGGCTCCAGGTCATCTATAAGTCTTTGCTGCGTAAAGCCCCGCCTTATCTCAGCTCACTGGTCACCATACTAACCCACCCGTAGCACGTGCTCCAGCAGGTTTACTTCACTGGTCATCCCCATTCCCCCTACTTTGGCCACCTTTCCTTCCAGTTCTCTGCTGCCAATGACTGGAACAACTTGCAAAAATCACTGAAGCTGGAGTCTTATATCTCCCTCACTAACTTTAAGCATCAGCTATCAGAGTAGCTTACCGATTATTGCACCTGTACACAGCCCATCTATAAATAGCCGAACCAACTACCTCATCCCCATATTGTTAAAATAAAATTGCTCCTTTGCACCCCAGTATCCCTGCTTGCCCATTCATCTTCTGCACATCTATCACTCCAGTGTTTAATTGCTAAATTGTAGTTATTTCACCATTATGGCCTATTTACTGCCTTACCTCCATAATCTTACTACATGTGCACACACTGTATATAGATTTTTCTATTGTGTTATTGACTGTATGTTTGTTTATCCCATGTGTAACTGTGTTGTTAGTGAGGCACTGCTTTGCTTTATCTTGGCCAGGTCGCAGTTGTAAATGAGAACTTGTTCTCAACTGGCCTACCTGGTTAAATAAAGGTGAAATAAAAATGTCAAAAAAATAAAAATGTATGAACCTTCACTGAGGTCACCTCTGTAAAGTTAGTATACAAAACAGCATGTTTCATCTTACTACACAGTGACAGGGCACATGAAAACACATCATGAGAGTGGCTTTGAAATACGGAAGCTTTGATGTTCCAACACTACCTCTACAGTACTTTAGTCATTCATACTGTAAATAGACCTATTGAGTGTGTTCACTCTCTGTAGTGTGCTTCATTCCAATGACAATGGTGTAAGTATGTGTGCGTGTGTGTGTGTGTGTGTGTGTGTGTGTGTGTGTGTGTGTGTGTGTGTGTGCGCGCGTGTGTGTGTGTATGTGTGTGTGTGTGTGTGTGCGGGTAGAGGGTAGAGGGAAACAGTGGGAGAGCAGAAAGTGACAGAGTGAGATGGACATGAAGCTATGTCTCCCATCCACACATTGACCTAGTCCACGGATCCATACTAACTTGTCTGCTCTTAGGGCCTTAAGTGACAACCATCAGATTCAGTTCCAGAACCAGTCCCAACACATCAGAAAGCCAGGGGGTCCAGGGGGCATTTTCACACAGTTTGTTTGCTATAGTTCGAATAAGTGTTTAATTATTTGTTACATTGTATTTTTTGCATTTGGTCTGTTGGTTTCACATTGTCGAAATGTCAAACAAACTAAAACCCCTAAGCAAAGCAAGTATTTTGTGAATTGGACAGAGATGCTCACTTTATATCCATCATTAATAATTAATAATTACTTGAGTGTCCCAAGTTTGTACGTTCGCTGGTCTTCCAACAACATGCTGGAGAAAACAGTGGAGTAACCTTTCTGGGCTCCAGAGTGGCGCAGCAGTCTAAGGCACTGCATCTCAGTGCTTGAGGCTTCACTACAGACGCCCTGGATCGAATCCAGGCTGTATCACAACCAGTTGTGATTGGGAGTCCCATAGAGTGGCACACAATTGGTCCAGGTTTGGCTGGTGGATGTAAATAAGAATTTGTTCTTAACTAACTTGCCTTGTTAAATAAAGGTTCAATAACAGAACAGAACGTTGGTGCTTATTTACTGCATTTCTATACAAACAACTTTAAAACGCTATTTGGACAACAGCAAAAATAAGCAAAAATGACCACAGCCATTATCACCTTGGCTGCTCCAGCTTCATTAACCACAGTCCATCTACAGACACACAGCCTATTAGCTATACAATTACAATGTTCAGGGGGAAATGTGAAATTATTCACACTGACACGTAGCGTCAGCGACTGTTCAGTCAGCTGTAATGGTGAATTGAATAAAATCATCAACTCTTCGCATAGATGTCACTTTTCTCAAATTTCAAAGCATTTTTGTGTTCCTCGGGCATGACTAATTTAAGATCCGCACAAACAGACATCAATAGAGCACACCACAGATGATCGAATTATCACCTTCACATGAATTATTTGCATGTTACTTACGATTCTGTATTGATATCAGTAGTGTAGTGGTAAAAAGAAAAGGTGGGTAAAGGAGTACACTACAAACTCCAGTTAGCGATCGAGATAAGAGGAACAACCACCGATATGAACAAAAAGTTATGACATTTATAGAACTGTGTTGTTTGCATTTTGGTTGCATTTTAATGTAGGCCTATAGGGAAGATAGACCATGTTGAGATATTCATATTGAAACATACATTTTTTTTGTTTGTTCCTAATTAGTACAGATTTTTCTCAGGGGACCCCACATGGGGCTCCAACCAGAAGTTAGGGAACCACTGTACCAGAGGAGGTTGGTGGCACCTTAATTCTAGAGGACGGGCTCGTGGTAATGGCTCGAGAGGAATAATGGGATTGCCTTTATGTCCGGCATCTCGCAGCCACACTCTCGGCAGCGTCGCTAAACGCCTAGGTGAGCCGACTCCAAGCTGGGGTAGTTTGTTTCACGTCTCAGGCCCTCGGTCTGTGCCCTGAGAGGATGGAGTTAGCTGTTTGAGAAGGTGGTGTGCTGCTAAATGCAAATCCGGGGGACGCAAGCGAACAAAACGAACAAACCTCTGTTCATGATTCCAGTCAGATCAAGAATATAAGCGTTTTGGGGGAGCAATATTTAGATGTGGACCCTTACTTGATTTTCTTCATTGTGTACAAAATAAATGTTTTTAATAATTATTTTCAAATGAGAAAAAAAATGATAGAGGTCCGGGCATCGGTGCCCTTGGTAAACCAGGATTAGTTATTCCATAGGTTGGTTTTCACAGTTCATAGTCTATTGCCCCCAATCTAGAGGGTGCTGCATAGCCTGTTCATTTTAAGAATAAAATGTGTGATATACTTTACACAAGGTCCTCCACCTGGACAATTCTCGTCAGCATCTCAAAAGTTGGAGAAGGTTATATAAAAAATAATACTTTCAAAGTATGAACTTTTTCATTTGGTGAAGAATATTGTCCAATTCAAATCAACAGTTTGGTTATTTCAGAGACTCTGTAGGTTACATTTTTTCTTCATTTCAAGTAGATAGATAGGAATACCTCCCATTTAGGAATAAGATATAAGGATAACGTGGAACCAATTTCATCCCAAAACCTCACTCTCTCTAATCTGATACGTTGCGCTGTTACCTACAACAATTTTCTGAAAAATTAAATAATGTTATCACCTGCATTTCATCAAATTCAGCACTGCATGCAGTTACTGTCAATGTGGGCACCATTGGGAACGTGCCGTTCTCTATGGTGATTGGCTCATGTTTTGCCTGTGTCAAAAGAGGTCGACCAGGTGATCAGATTCTCTGGGAGAATTTCATTTCAACACAATCCCAACATGATCCCGAAATGCTCTGAATTCAATTCACATAAGCTACGGTACGGAACTCTTCAGTCAGCTAGAGGTATAGTGAACAAAAATATAATCGCAACCATGCCACAATTTCAACGATTTTACTGAGTTATTCATGTAAGGAAATTGTTCAATTTAAATAAATAAATTAGGCCCTAATCTATGGATTTCACATGACTGGGCAGGAGCTCAGCCAATCAGAATAATCCCCCCCCCCCAAAGGACTTTATTACAGACAGAAATACTCCACAGTTTCATCAGCTGTA